>NC_081431.1:24162467-24381129 GCF_949786415.1 Peromyscus eremicus | reverse complement strand
TGGCTAGGCCAGAACATGATGTGCTGATATCTCCCAGTCATCAGCTAAATAAAAGTCATTTGGCTGAAACAGATACAGGCCACTAGGTTGCTGCTGGCAAAGGCAGCTAGCGTTTTGTTTTGCTGTGTGTTTGTTTGGGGTTTGGGGGAAGAGGGTGGTTGACGGTTTGATTTTTTTTGCACAGTTTAAGATGTGTTGGTTTTGTTTGTTTTGTTTCTCTTTTCTTTCCCTAAAAAAAAAAAAACAAACAAAACAAAACAGAAAACCATTTTGGTCTCCAATCATGATCTTTCTGTCTCCGCTTTCCAAGTGCTAGGATTACAGGCATGAACTGCCATATGCTTTTTGTTTTGATTTATTTTGTTTTCGAGACGGGTTTCTCTACATAGCCCTGGCTGTCCTGGAATTCACTATGTAGCCCAGGCTGGACTTGAACTTACAGAGATCTCCCTGCCTCTGCTTCCTAAGTTCTGTGAATAAAGGTGTGTGCCTTATTCACACCCCTGACCTTACCTTACTTACCACGTGGTTTTAAAGGCAATGTAGCCTAGGTTGGCCTCAACCTTCACCTTCTGGTCCACCAGACACTTTTGAGTCTTGGAATTATAGGAGTTCATCACTACACCCAGGGTTCAGGTAGTGCCCAGGATAGACCCAGGGCTTCATGCACACAAACTACATCTCAGCCTCTAGAGGGAATATCTTACCCCAGGTTTCTAGACCAGATTTTGTGATAGCCTAGGATACCCAGCACTGTCCTCAAGGAAGCTTTAAATCCTCAGGAAATTTTCTAACACAAGTAAAGGGGGATTGTTTTTTACTGGACACTGTAGTGCAGCTCTAAGACAGGGAAGTTCCTGGTAATGTCAAGGGGCAGCCTGGGCTCAGGAGAGACTGAGGACCAGGAGCGCAAAGCCTCAGTTCAGCAGCTCCAGCTGCCATGGAGAACTAGAATGCCTGTGCTAAATGGCCATGGCTCTGCAGCTTCCTACACATTTTCAATGCCAAGTCCTGATGTGATTGTTAGAAGGGGCCAGTTAGGGGCAGCGGTGAGGGAGGGAAGGACACAAAGGACAGTAGGCTGTGACAACACCAGCGTGCGTTTGTCTCATATTTGACTCTATCATGATCTGTAAAGAATGTCTCCCCCACAGAGCACATAGCCTGAGAAACCCCAGGGCTTGGCCAACCAACCACTCTGGCAGTAGTGTGAGGGGCCCGGCCAGCCTGCCTGCCTCAGGTCAGGGAGGCTGTTCCAGGGATGCTCAGGGAGAAAGATGCTGACGTGGGGTGGGGCTGTGCTTTCTAATGCCTCCGCGGCCTCAAGACTCTTTCTACAGGACAGACAGCTGTCTGCCACGGGCTACAGGCAGAACTCTGGTAACTCCTCTATCCCAGCCCTCAGCTCACAGGGAAGTTGGCCGTCTCCTAACACGGGCCCTAAAAAATGAGTCTATAAAGTCGAGTTGTTCCCTTAGATGTATACAGCCAAAGTCTGAGGCCCTCAAGGAGGTTAAGTCCTCTTGTACTTCAAGCTACACCCCTCAGTGCCAGGCCATGAGGATCCAGACTGAGTGAGGCATGATCATTCCCTCCATGAGGCTGACCGAGGGAGGGGGCCAGCAGCCAGGGTGACAAACTTGTCTGGAGTGACAACAAGCAGCTGATGGATGTGCTCACTGCTGTGGGGCTCCCTGTCCAGAGGTGGTCCATGGATGGCAGGCTCACAGGACAGAGAGGAACTCGCAACAGAGGACAGTGAGAGCCAGGCTTGTGGGGGGGTGGGGGGTGGGAAAAGGCAGCCTGGGTGTTCTAGCACAGACTGGCCTGGGATAAATTGTTACATGTCCGTATCAGTTAACTTTCTGTTGCTGTGATAAGACACCATGACCAAAAGCCACACAAGGAAGAAAGAGTGCATTTTGGATTACGGTTCCAGAGGGCTGGAGTCCATAATGCCTGGGACGGCATGGCAGCAGGCAGGCAGCGAGGGGCAGGGAGCTGGCTGGTCATACTCTCTCTCCATATACGGGAAGCAGAGAGACGTAACAGAAAGTGAGGCAATTCTCAGAGCCTGCTGCCAGCGACATACTTCTTCCAGAAAATCTGAACCTCCTAAAGGTTCCGTAACGTCCCCGAACAATAATGTGCCTCTGCGGGATTCTTTTCTCTCAGACCACCACACCTTAAGAATTTCAAGATGTAGCCAGAAGGTTTCTCCAGTCCCACCAGGCCCCCTGCAGTCCCGTGGCCCACTTATAAAATAATCACTCAGAAGCTTATATTAATTATAACTGTTAGGCCATTAGCTCAGGGTTATTCCTGACTAGCTCTTACACTTAAATTAACCCATATTTCTTATCCATGTTTAGCCTCTGTGTCTGGCTGGCGACTCCTGACTCCGCCCTTCCTCTTCCCAGCATTCTCCTAGTCTGCTTGCCCCAACTACACTTCCTGCCTGGCTACTGGCCAATCAGCATTTTATTTATCAGCCAATCAGAGCAACACATATTCACAGCATACAGAAAGACATCCCACAGCATCAAAATGGCAGCTTCAGAAGATTAACATGGAACCAACCCTCTGAGCAAGGGCACTATGTCACTGCGCAGGCCCAAGGTCCATCGGGCCATCTCTGGGTATGGTCCCCATGAGGCTCCCTGGCACAGGCAGCCAGACATGGGTGAGAAGCCTTAGGCTGTCAATCTCAAAGCTGACTTCACTCTGAGGTGTGTTTTCGTATGTGTGTTCTTACGTTTGAATGCCTTTGGGTCAGCTGCTGCTCAGTTCCCCAGGCTCCGTGGCAGATTGGCACAGAGATTGGCACACACTCGGCCTGGTGGGCTCATTGTAGTGTCTGCTCGCCTCCTAGAAGCAGTTGAGTCAAGACTTCTGAGTAGAGAGAGATGGTAAGAAGTAAGAATGGCTCCTCGGGATGGTGGCGCACGCCTTTAATCCCAGCACTCGGGAGGCAGAAGCAGGTGGGTCTCTGTGAGTTCAAGGCCAGTCTGGTCTACAGAGCGAGATCCAGGACAGCCAGGGCTACACAGAGAAGCCCTGCCTCAGGGCAGAGGAAGAAGAAGTAAGGATGGCAATTCTGGAGGGCTGAGAGGCTAGGATGGGAACTTGGGGCTTCATGCGGTAGTTAGAGATGTCCAGTCACTAAGGGGTAACGTAGATGTATGTTGTGAGAAAGCCGCTCTTGCTATCCTGAGTAGGCAGGCTGGAAGGAGGCAGAGGTGGATCAGCAAGGGAATTGATGTCATGTGCATGAGCCAGGTCAGTGACGGGCAGATCTAAACCACTCTGTGGTGGAGGAGAAGGGCTGGGGAGGGGCTGAGGAGAGAGAATGGATGCAGCTCACAGACCACTTGAGGAAGCATGTGAGGCGAAGATGTCAGGATCACCCAGGCTTCTGGCTCGGTTAGTGGGTATCGCGCTGTGTCGGGAAATACAGGTGACGTCGGACGTGGATGGGAGCAAGTGAGTACGCTCGTTAATAACCAGGTGTGAGGAAGCAGGACACCCGGGGACAAGTGTCAAGTAGGCCATTGGATGCACCATGTTGCAGAACCAGACTGGGCTGTAAGTCTTCAGTAAGAGCTGGTAGCAAATGAAGCACCTGGGAGGAGAATGAGGTCTGAGAAGTTACATTTGGGGATGCGATGGGAACTGTGAGACAGTGGCCTGTACCGCTTCCTGAGACGGGGGTGGGGACGCTGCAGATGGCCCTCAGGGTCTGGCCCAAAGAGAGGCTTGGCTAGAATAGGAGGATGACAATATCCCTGAGAGGCCGTGGCGAGCATGTAAGGCGGCCGGTAGTGAGAGGTCCAAAGCATGTAGGCACGGTAAAGGGAACACCCTGTGGGGTGAAGGAGTACCTCACAGAAGGGCCGGTTATCAAGCTGACCGTGGAGCAGGGGACATATGTTTGGGGCTATGATATCTAAGATGTGACATGCAAGCAGATGTATATACTGAAGGGGGAAGGATCCTTCCCTTCGGACCCTGGTATGCTTTGTAGTAAGGGCTGTCTGCCTTGAAGGACTATGGATGAGCAAGTGGTTTAGAACAGAAGAGTGCTCAGTGGATGTTAGTGTCTGCCACTGTCATCCAGGGTAGCCCTGCTCTGGGAGACCAAGAGTGGCACAGATAGAGCTCTCCTCCCCGAGGGTCCGTGAACCACCTGCTACCTCTTGCCTTCTTGCTAAGGCTGATGGTCTGTGCCCATGGTGGGAGCTTTGAAACTATGTTAGTGTCATAGCTGTCACAAATTATCTGATGAGAAGCAAACTTAAGGAAAGAAGCGTTTATTTTGGCTCACATTTGAGGGTGCAATTCCATCATAGGAAGGTGGGGAGTAATGATGGCCGGATCTTGAGGCAGCTGGTCACATTGCATCAGAAGGCAGAGGGTGATGGATACTGGTGTTCAGCTCAATTCCTCCTTTTGATTTGGCCAGGACCCCAGCCTGTGGAATGATACCTGCTCACAGTTAAGGTGATTGTCCCATAATCCCTCACAGACTTGCCCAAGGCTTATCTCCTCCATGTTTCTAAGTCCATTCAAGTTGACCATATTAACCATCATAAGAACCATCCCAGACTTTGAGCATGGTGATGTCTGGGCCTCATGGTCTCCTAACTCCCCTGGATCCTGTCTTCAAATATTCTAAAGCCATGCATGTCAATCCTGCCTTCCTGCATGGACTCATCCATCCTGTACAATTTTCTGCACCTCAGTGACATATGGAAATTTGTCACAAGGACCCAGGTATCAGCACTGCACAGCTGCAGGCTGGGACTCCCCTCCTCCTGTAAAAGCAAGGACACCTCCCCTTGCTCCAGAAACTGACCTCATCTGTATCCATCCCCACTCAGCCAAACTGCCATAAGGCTACTGGCTAAAAACAATAGACAGTTATTCTCCAGCAGTTCTGTAGGCTAGAAGTCTCAAGTTAGTTTTATGGGACTAAATCCTTGGTGTCAGAAGTCTAGTTCCTTCCAGGGACTCCAGGGGAGAACCCATGCCTTGTTTTTCCAGAGTCCACTGGCTGCCAGCATTCCGTGGCCCATGGCCACATCAGTCCAATCACAGTGCCTCCTCCTCTTCCATAGCTCATTTCCCTGCTTCACTGGTATGTGGACAGCTGTGATGAAATTTAGAACTCACTTAGATAATCCCTGATAATCTCAAGATTCTTGACTCAGTCATACAATGTCCTTTTTTGCCATAGAAGGTCACTTTCATGAGTCCAAAGAGTTAGAGCCTGGATATCTCTGAGCGCCTGTCTTGGTTTATTTTTTCTGTTGCTGTGACAAATTACTCTAGCAAAAGCAACTTAATGGAAAGACGGTTTACTTCCTCTTACAGTTCAAGGTACCTTTTACGGAGGGGAAATCAAGGCAGCAAGAGCTCAAAGCAGCTAGCCATAACACATCCACAACCAGGAAGCAGAGAGTAATGTCTGTTTGGTGCTGCACTACCCACTGGGGCAGGTCATCCCACTTCAACACAATCACAATAATTCCCCATCGGCTTGCCCAAAGGCTTGTCTCCCAAAAGATTCCATACTCTGCCAAGGTGACAGTTAACACTCATGGTCACAGGGCAGTCACTTAGCCTACCCTCTCTTGTCAGGATGGATTCTCCAGGTGCTTTCGCTGTGCACTGTGAAGAAGTTAAGGTTCTGTGCCATTATGGGGGCAACACAGACATTGGAGTTAGTGGCCGGGCCAAAATGGAGGCCATTGGAGTATTGATAGTCTGACATTAAGGCCCGGCTACTGAGCACCTCAGGGCTGAGATGGGACCCTATAAGCGTTTTGTTAAATATCCACCTTGGCTTCCAGAGCCATTGGTAACTTACTGTGTAGTAAGAGATGGGCATGGCCGGGGCAATCGTGACAGTGACATCTTCCCTCATCCGGTGCTTGTGGGGCTTCAGGGCATGGCTGGTAGAGAACTGATGTCCTTGTGGAACGTTGTCAAGGAAAGAGGTCCATGGAAGTAGTCTGCCTGGGGATGGCACGAGAGGGCTCACCTCAGTGCGGGGGAGTGTGGCTTCTCCACTGGCACTCACAGTCCCGCTTAGCGCCAGGAAATGAGATATTTTCCATGCGACTGCTGCCAGGCTCAGCTGGAGACTCCTGTTTTATTGTCTTGAACAAATGAGCTCAGAGCTGAGGGAATGAGGCTGGTGGGTGGTTTCTGTTGTTTGTCAGATGGAGGCAGCTTTCTCCCCACTCTGTCAAACTCGATAAACCCCACTCAGAGCTGCATGAAGCCAGCCATCTACACCTAACTGTGAGGCCTGCCTGGAAAACACTGCTCAACCCAGTTCTACCCGATGTCTGCCCCAGAGCCAGAGCCAAGGCACGACTGCCCTTTCCCGCCATGCTAGCTCTAGAGGCCTTGCGTTCCTCCTGCCTCAGATCACTGGAACACAGATTTCATGCAACAGACTGGAACCATTTGGACATGGTACCACCTGAAACTTCGAGAACCCTGAATCCAAACTATAGGCCTATCTTAGTTTTGTCCCAAGTGTCAAGAACCAATCATTCCCATCACTATTGTTCACCAGGGCCACCGGTCTCGATGGCAGGTAGGACGGTGTCTGCTGATGCCCGTGGTTAGGGGGCTCTGAGGATGATTCTCTGGTTATCCTCTTTCTCCAGGGCCCACTAATCCAGGGGTAGAAGAGTGCATGCTCTGGTAGTTGCATGTGATTTCAGTGTCATTCAAGCCCATGCTCAGTAATGTCCCATATCAAGCATTTCATGTTTTCAGTTTCATCTAGACTAGAGTCCTAAGTAGTTCTAGTGGCCTGTGAAGGCCTTTCCTGAGTACTGGGCCATTCCAAAGAGCCACTTAGAGGAGTATTGCTGAATTTCTGCTCTACTAAGGAAGCCTGGAACTTTAAAGAAGGGCCCCACAAGTAAAGCTGATGGGTGCCCTGCCCCTCCAACTCCCCAGCAGGAATTCCAGACCGTCTGTTCCCAGTGGGGACACAGGCCATGGACTTGATAACAGCTCCCTAGGGACGTGAATGCCCACCATCCAGTCAGAGCTGCCCCAGGCTGGTGGGGTACAGCTGTGTGGTCCTGGCTGTGCCTGTCAGAGTCCTTTCTGCTCACACTGCTCTCTGTTCCCAATCCCCACGCTCAAGTGTCAGACCATCTGCTGGCGCCTGTGGTGTGCTAGATACTTGGCGTTCTGAGTTCGGAGAACACAGGAAAAGGCACAGCCTTTGCTCCCTGGTGCTTATACTCTTGGGGTGGATGTGGAGAGAGGAGAGAGAGAGATACATATTGGGCATGGTAGAGAAGGTACTTCCTGGCCTGGTGACTAGCCCAGGGTAGAGTGCTTGGCTAGCGTGCATGAAGCCCTGCGTTCAATCCCCGTTAACTAAAACACACGCACACACACTCACACATGCATGTACTGTAATAGAGATATGTTTGTCGTACTGTGGTAGCAGGGATCAACAGAACAGGACAGAATGGCTTTCTGGGAGATGGCACGGTACCCAAAAATGACTTTGTGTCTTTGCCTGTTAAAGAATAGGATCAAAGAGATGGAGGCAGGGTGGCATCACCGTGGCCCACCATGACAACTGTGGGCAGCTTTGTGGGGATAGAATGTAGACTACACAGTGGGAACAGCATCAGATGATGCTGGCATGCCTGGTTACTCGGGACTGCTAAAGGCTGCCAAGAGTTCATCTGGAGGGGCCAGCAGAAACTTAAGTAGAAGGGCGTCATTAGATCACTCCAGCCCCTCCATGCATCTCTTCTCCACTAGGAAGGTGCAAGGACACCCTCTCCACAATCACAGGGCCCACCACCCAGAACACATACGGACGGAATGAAGGGGCCTGGATGAAGGACCCCCTGGCCAAGGACGACCGGATTTATGTAACCAACTACTACTACGGCAACACGCTGGTAGAGTTCCGAAATCTGGAGAACTTCAAACAAGGTTTGTGGCTCGGCTCTGATGTGGGGAGTACCTCCCCAGCCTCATTACCCCTCCTCTGATGATGGCATAGTGAGGGTCCATGAGAAGCAGGACATTCTCTATGGACTGCAAAAGGGCATTTCCTGGAAGGGTGGTCACCTCTTTGACTCTCTCTGCCCTCTTGGCTCTTTCCCCCCTCCCGCCGCGCCACCCCACCCCACCCCCCGCAGCTCCTTGGATATGGAAGATCTTGAGCCAGGCTAGTAAACATCCTCTCTTCCCCTTGGCCTCCAACAGTTTACAAAATCTCAGTCAGGTAGATGAGTGTGGGACCCTTTGAACACTCAGGGAGGCAAGTGGGATTGCTGTCGCTTTCAGGAGGATGCTGGGTAGGAACAGGAAACAGTACGCCGTTCGGCACTAGAAAGTGGTAGCACCAAGACACAACCCCAAGTGTGCAGACCCTAGTCCATAGCTGGTTCCGTCACAGGCAGTGCTGCCCTGAAGCTTCCCACCTTCTTGCCGCCACAGGTCGCTGGAGCAATTCCTACAAGCTTCCCTACAGCTGGATCGGCACGGGTCACGTGGTGTACAATGGCGCCTTCTACTACAACCGGGCCTTCACCCGAAACATCATCAAGTATGACCTGAAGCAGCGCTACGTAGCTGCCTGGGCCATGCTCCATGACGTGGCCTATGAGGAGGCCACACCCTGGCGGTGGCAGGGCCACTCAGACGTGGACTTTGCTGTGGATGAGAATGGCCTGTGGCTCATCTACCCGGCTCTGGACGATGAGGGCTTCAGTCAGGAGGTCATTGTCCTGAGCAAGCTCAATGCTGTGGACCTAAGCACACAGAAGGAGACCACGTGGCGCACTGGGCTCAGGAGGAATTTCTACGGCAACTGCTTTGTCATCTGCGGGGTGCTGTATGCTGTGGACAGCTACAACCAGCGGAACGCCAACATCTCCTATGCCTTCGACACCCACACCAACACGCAGATCGTCCCCAGGCTGCTGTTCGAGAATGAGTATTCCTACACCACGCAGATAGACTACAACCCGAAGGACCGCCTCCTCTATGCCTGGGACAACGGCCACCAGGTCACCTACCACGTCATCTTCGCCTACTGACATGCTTGACCCCTGCAAAGAGAAGTGCAGAGGGGGCCGCTAGCACCTTGTGTGTGTTTGTGTGCATGTCTGTGTGAGAGAGTGTGCAGGTGGGTGTGTGTGGTTTTAAAATATATATTATTTTGTATAATATTACAAATGTAAAATGACAGTTTGGGTCCTATTTTTTTTATATGGATTGTAGATCAATCCATACATGTATGTGCTGGTCTCATCCTCCACAGTTTATATTTTTGTGCAAATGAACTTCTCCTTTGGACCAGTAACCTACCTTCCTTCATGCTCTACCCTCCAGCTCCTGAACGCAAGGCGAAAGCGTTTCTTCCTCTGGGTCTCGCGGCCAGACTGCACCAGGAGCAGGGGTGAAGGGCTCAAGAAAGAAGTGCTAAGTGGCGGGAAATTTTTTTGTGTTATTAGAGAAGTTCTTAAAACTCAGAAAAAAAATGCCTTTTTTTTTTTTTTAAATAAAGGAGAAGTTTTAAAATCCTTTCCCAGGTCATTTTTGTTTAGCAGGGATGCATTTAACTAGGTGTCAGCTTCCTGCTCCTGAAGGAGACTGGGTCTGGTGTTCCCAGGAAGCGTTCTTTCAGTCTGGCCTGAAATCCCAGGAAGACTGCAAGTTCGAGGCCACCTGGGCTACAGCAGAGTGAATTCCAGACCAGCTTAGGCAACTTACCAAGGCTCTGCCTGAAAAAAAGAGAGTATTCGGTTGCCAAACTGGCCTGTATCCAAGTTGAGGTGTTAAGACACCCCCCTCTCCCCTCCTTGGCATGGTGGTAGTGTGAGTACATTCTTCTCCTCTCCTCTCTTCTCCCCTGCCCTCTCCTTTTCATTCCCTATTTCCCTCTTTCTACCATCTGATAGCCTCATACTCACAATCCTCCTGTCTCATCCTCCCAGCTACTCTGATCAAGCACAAGCCCCACCACAGTGCCGTTAACCCAGCCTCTGGCCTGACATCAGTTACTGTTGAAAATACAATGCCGAGTGTGACCCTCCGCAGCCTTCCTTAAGGAAGTCTTCCCCCGGTCAGTCAGTCCACCGGACAGTCCCGTCTTCTCTACTCTCCATAATCCTGTCCACTGTTCCCTCCCAAATGTGCCCCCAGATAGGACTTTTCTTTTAGAAACAAGGTCCCCTAAGGGGCAAGGAGAATTGCAGCGCCCCCTAGTTCAGACTGAGCCCCCACGCAGGACCTGTACTCCACAGTCTAATTCTCCTCCCAAGCCAGAATACTGCAGAAACATGGGGAATGGTGTGGGAGGAGGCAGAGGTGACAAGGTGGGAGGAGAATGACATCATGTCACCACACAAGGTCCACTGTCCATCCCACTCTCTCTGGATGTCCTGGTGGGCTTCACCTTCCTATCCATGGCCACCCATCACTGCTGCTCAAGTCTTCCTGTGTGGCTTCCTAGCCCACCCCTCCACTCGACCCACCAGCTTCCTGTACTTAACACGTTTTCAAATAACAGGCCGTCAGGTCTTCCAGAGCAGATGCAAGCAGGCATCCGGCTCAGTAACCCAGAAGAGATTGAGGGAGGCCTGTAGCTGAAGAGCCTCTCTCCCTGCCCCTCCTGTCTGTTGGATAACCTATCAGGGAGTGCCCACTGCATGCAGACCAAGGGAAGGCCTCCAGGAACAGCCCTCTGGGAAAGCCAGCCCAGTGCGCCTGGGTGAACCAGTTGCCTTAGGACCAAAGACTACTTGGGCCTTCTGGTGCCTTCCACCCGCTGGAAAGAGGAAGCAGAGGAAGTTGGGACCCACGGAGGACATGACAGCAGCCTGAGGTGGGGTGGTGGGAAATGCCCTCCCTGAGTACATTCAGGACACCTCTAACTTTTAGATGACCTGACTGTTCTAGTTACAGTCAGTCACTTCAGGGAAGTCACATTCAGTTCCTCAGTTGGGAATGAAACTTTGGAAACATAAAGACCGGGACTTGAGTGTCTGAGAAGTTCCTTCGCTTGTGGCTGTGAGTCACAGGCCCAAGACACACTCCTTCTCCCAGCCTCACCTGTCAGATGAGAGGGTCCTTTCAGCTTCCTGAACTAATGACTGAATCTTCTTTCTCTTTGTACATGCCCTAGGGTACTTGAATTGTTTGATACTGATGAGAAATGCATACTTGCTATTTCCCTATTAAAACATTCCCTACAGTAGCATTTCAAAAACAGGGGAAACATAGCCACTCGCCCTCCCATGGTTCTCTGCATTCACTCACTCGTTTAGAAAGCATTCCTGGGGCGGGGGTGTGGAGAGATGGGTGTGGAGAGATGGCTCAGCTGTTAAGAGCACTGGCCACTCTTCACAGGCCCTGGGTTTCAATGAATTCCTAGCACCCACGTGGCACCTCACAACTGTCTGTAACTCTAGATCCAGGGGATCTGACTCCACCACACAGACGTACACACAGGCAAAACATAAATGCACATAAAATAAAAATAAAATCATTCTTAAAAATTAAAAAAGAAAGAGAGAGAGAGAGAGAGCATTCCTGGACCCCCTGCTGAGAAGCCACTCAGGCGCTTGTGTCGGAGAGCCCAGCCTCTTAGATTTTGGGGTTGTGTAACAGAATGTGAGGGCTGCGGACAACTTGGCAACACACAGTTCTGGACACACAGTTGCCAACAATTCAGAGTCAATCACACTGGGACTCTAAGGTGTCCGTGGCCAGTATCACCCTGTCGATCTCACGTCACTGCAGCTTTGCCACCAAACATGCGACATGCATGACACAGTAGCTTGGCATCGTATGTGCTGTTGGGCCATGCAGTCCACCTGAAGCACCTCAGCTCCATTTGGGACCTGTGTGCTATGGGCTGCATTCTTTTTATGAATGCAAAGTTTTGTGCTCTTATAGAAGTATGGTAGTTTATAGGCGAAAAAAAAAAACTTTTGATATTTTCCTACCATTATTCCCCAGTATATAAGTATCAAATTAGTATATTTTTGGATGATTAGATTATATTAGAACGTTTGATTTCAAAATTGCTGCTTGAGATACTGACTTGAGTTGCATAAAAAAAAAATAACTAAATGAATTTTGGCTTGGGATTAGGTTAGAATTTCCAACTATTTCTAAAATGACCCTAACTTATTTTTCTGCCATTTTGGACTATGTATTTCTTCAAAACAGCATTCTCAGCAAATAATGATTATCAAATCAAAATGTGAATCAACTTTGAAAGCACTCTACATCTAAAATGTCAGCCATTCAGTCAAGATGTGAGTAAACTAGCAACCCATCTTATTTATATAAAAATTGCTTTCATCTTTAATAAATGTTTCATTTCCTGTTGCTGTGATAAAAATATACTGAAAAAAAGCAACAGGAAATAAAGGGAGGTGTAGCAGGAATCTTAAAAGTTCTTATTAATAAAATCAAACCTGAGGTCAGTTATTGGGGTGAACACTGGAAGATCAGAGAGACAGAACAAGCCACAGCTAACCTCACCTGGCCAACTTCTCAGCTGGTCTTGTTTCCTCAGACTGGAAGCTTCTGTGTCCTCATCCCAATGGCTCTCAGCTGAACTGCTGCTCGAAAGTCTGAAGCTTAACCAGCTAAATGCTTAACCAGCCAAATGCTTAACCAGGCCAAATGCTTAACCAGGCCAAATGCTTAACCAGGCCAAATGCTTCTAGTTCCTGGTCCTCATGCCTTATATATCTTTCTGTCTTCTGCCATTATTCCCTGGGATCAAAGACTCACTCCCTGGGATTAAAGGTGTGTGTCACCATGCCTGGCTGTATCCTTGAACACATTTCTGCCTCTGGAATGCTAGGATTAAAGGCGTGTGCTACCACTGCCTGTCCTTTATGTTTAATATTGTGGCTGTTCTGTCTCTGACCCCAGATAAGTTTATTAGCATGCACAATATTTGGGGGAATACAATACCACAGGGGGGAAGGGTTTATTGTAGTTCATAGTTGACGTCACAGTCAGTCATTTCAGGGAAGTCACAGCAGCAGGAGTCTCAACAGCTGGTCACCTTGCGCTCATAGTCAAGGCGCAGAGAAGGAATTAATGCATGCAGGCACATGCTTGGTTAACTTCCTCCTGAAACAGTCCAGGATCCCCTACCTAAGGAATGGCGCCACCCACGATGGACAAGTTTTCCCATCCTTTAACATTATTCCTGTCGGGCTCAAAGTCCTATTTCTCAGATGATTCTTGATTTTGTCAAGTGGACAATTAACACTCACCACCTTAAGTGGTACATTATAAATAAGTCCACCAAAAGTTGTTTTAAGACACGTTTTGACTTACTATCAGTACTTTTTATTTGTATAGTTGTCTTACACACCTGTGTACCGGGGATGTGTACAGGTTTCTCAGATGGGGAGGGTTTCAAATGGAGAAAGTATAGGAAACCGTACTGTGGGGAGCACACATGCATAAAGCGGAGAAGAGACAGGGAGGAGGAGGGAAGGGAGATGCTGCCGTCACAGGTCACTTCGAGCCTGGGAAAGGCGGGCATTTGGGAAGGAGCAGAGGAGAGACGTATGAGGGTCTGAGCGTGCAGATGCAGAGGCCGGCAGCAGGCAGAGCGACAAGGATCAGAGGCACAGACTACCCGGGCCCCGGGGAACCCCAGAGATTCTGAGGTCACTGGTGAGGCTGCTGGCTTTCTGCGGCCACTGCTCGTCCAGTGCATGGGAATGCCATCAGGTGACCGCAAATGCCTCCTTCCCATCTGCTCCTAACTTGTGAGGAGGGATGCTGGATGCAGGAAACTTTCTCCTGGGGCCTGTGTCTGAGTCTTGGCTCCTTGCTCGGCCCTTACATGAGCTTGCGTAAGTCCCTTAACCACTTGGGCTCTAGTTGTCTCTAAAACACAGGCCTGACTTTGTCTGCAGGGAGGGTAGACTGTGAGACGCTCCAGGAAGGCACATGTGTGAAAAACGTCAGGCTGGGAATGGGGCTCAGTGGGTAGCTTGCTGGCCTAGCCCGCATGAAGTCCTGGGTTCCATCCCCAGCTTAACAAACAGGAGCTACACATGGCCGTGCACACTTGTAATCCCAGCCCCAGGCAGGGGAAAGCAGAAGGATCAGGAAGTCAAGGTCCTCCTCAACGCCACAGCTAGTTCAAAACCAGGTTGGCATAGATGAGACCTTGCCTCAAAAACAGCAGTAACAAATGCTGGTCATTATTGCCATCTAAAGATAAATTCCTTATCTTGACTTCCCAAGCCAGCCCCTCCTTTGAATTTCCTTGACGTTCTCCTGGTCCCCTAGGATACAAGCAAAGGCCCTCTTGATTCTCTGATCTCCGTGAGTCTCCACAAGAGCACTCTGGAGGACTAGAGTCTCTGTCAGACAAATCCTAGCTCCAGTGTGTGTGTGCTGGCTGGGCGATCTGAAACAAGATGTTGAGATTCTCTGAGTCTTGTTTTCCTCCTCTTAAAAATATCAGTAATGGATCTGTCTTAGAGGGCTGTTTGGAAACATAATAAAACAACTAAAGCATAAGAAAAAATAAATAAGCACTTAGTAGTTTTAGCTTTTATTATTAAAATAATTCCAAAAAGTAGAAACCAGGGTGCTTAGCTGGGCAGTGGTGGTGCATGCCTTTAATCCCAGCACTAGGGAGGCAGAGGCAGGTGGATCTCTGTGAGTTCAAGGCCAGCCTGGGCTACAGAGCAAGTTCCAGGACAGGCTCCAGAACAATCCAGAAAAACCCTGTCTCGGAAAAACCAAGAAACAAAATAACAAAAAAAAAAAAAACAAAAAAAAAACCAAGGTGCTGAGAAGCTGGCTTGGTGGGCAAAGTACTTACTCAGCAGGAAGACCTGAATTCGTGTTCCCCACATCCACATAAAACAAGGAACATGGTGGTGCACACTGTAATCCTAATGCCGTGGAGTAGAGACAGGCGTCCCAGGGACCCGATGGCCAGGCAATCCAGCTGAAGTGCTAGCTTAGGTACAGGGAGAAACCTTGTCTCAGAAAGCAAGGCAGAGAGTGAATGAAGAGGACTTCTGACATCAATCACACACACACGGAGACACAGACATACACACACATACATACACACACCCAGAAACAACACACACAGACAGATGCACACAGACACACACAGACATATATACACACAGACAGACACACACAGAGACACACACAGAGACATAGATAAACACACACAGAAACAACACACAGACACAGACATACACACATACACGGAAGCACACACAGAGACACAGACACACACACACAGACATATACATACATACACAGACAGACAACACACACACACCCCAGCCACCACAAAGTAGAAAGTATAAGAATTCCCCATATTCATATGTCCAAGTTGTCATAATCATCGGCATTTTGTTATATTTGCTTTGAATTTCCCTTTCTGCTGATACTCTCTAAACTGGAGTCAGCTCACCATTTTACACCAGTGTTCCGTAAGCATCTCTGACAGGCAGAGATGTTTTTTCTACATGACTTCTACTTAACAAGTGTAAGGCATTTATTTGAGATCATTACCACTGACCCACATTTAATTTCCCAGCAGTCTGAGACATCTTGTACAGTTGGGGGGTTTGGACAATTTTGACACAAATTGTTCAAAACTTAGGGTTTCATAGCTGAAGTCTTTCCTCTCCTACAATTTTTTTATTTGGGGCTAATTTTAGATTTCCAGAAAAGTTACAAAATCAGTAGAGATTTCCTGCATAGCGTTTACCTAATTTCCCACAACATTAACACTTTACCAAATCCTGGTCTCTGACAAAATTAAGACTGACTGTAAGCTCCCTGGGCTCAGCTTGGTCAAGCCTTTTTCATGGAGATGGGTCCCTCCCTGCCTCTGTCACACAATGGCCTTGTTAAAGAGACTGCTGCTTTCTGTGGGAGTGCCTCTCTCTGCCCGCTCTCTCCCACCATTCAACTCCGTCCTCCCACCTCTGCTTCCCCTTTGAAGATGAAATTGGGCTGCAGAGATAGATGCCTCAGCCATTGAGAGCAGAGGACCCACGATCAATTCCCAGCACCGACATGGTGATTCACAACCATCCATTGCACTGTGGTTCGGAGACATACGTAGGGGCAAAATACTCATATACATAAAATGCGATAAATAAGTCTAAAAACTTCTTAAGCAATAAAGATGAAGTTAAGTCTAAAATCAGCTACTTTGGGCAGAGGGCTTCACAGTGATGCTGTGAACTGGGTGCTCAGCCATGCCCGCTCCCTCTGTTTCCACTCTCCCCTTGCTCACCCACCACCCTGGGATGGTATCTGCAGACACACCCTCGCAGGTCCACCTCTCTCTTGTGGGCCCTCCCTGACCTGCTGCTGACAGATGGACCCGGCTTTGATTGTGCGGATGATCACCCGGGCACTGTTTATTCTGATCAATATCCCATAATTTATTTGGTGGCTTTATTTATTTATTTATTTATTTATTTATTTATTTATTTATTGTTCCTGTAGGAGAGCTTGGAGGAGGTCAGTGACCTCTTTGAAAACTCTCAGGTCATAGCAAGTTCTATGGTCACTCAAACAACAACAGCAACATACAGATTCATGTGAGTAATTAATTTGGCACACACTATATATGTATGTATATGTGCATGTGTATGTATGTATGTATGTATGTATGTGTGTATATGTCTATATGGGGGGACTCACTGTATGTCCAGGCTGGCCTAGAACTTGTGATCTTCCTCCCTCAGCCTCCCAAGTGCTAAGATTTCTTGCTGCATGCCATTATGCCTCACTGGCCAATCAATTTTTATAATTAAAACATCAAGTAGCTAAAGAGATGGTTTGGCAGTTAAGAGCACTGGCTGCTCTCCCAAGGACCCAGGTTCATTCTTAACTCTCACATGGTGGCTTATAACCATCTGTAACTCCAATTCCAGAGGATCCAATGTCCATTTCTGTACTGCAGGCAATGGGCATGCGTGTGGTATACAGAGATACATGCAGGCAAAACACCCCTATACATAAAATAAAAAATAAAATTTGAAAAAAGTTTAAAAAGAAAAAAAATGCAAGACAGAACACTGAACTTGATTTTAGTTTGCTGTCCCAGCCACTACTCCACTTGGGCCTGCTGTGGGCAGGAGTCCTGGAATTGGTGAGGAGGTCATTGTCTCTGGAGAGAATGGGGGGGGGGGCGTGGAATGAGGAAGAGGGGGAGAGAAGGAAGAAACCAAGTGCAAGGGTGGGAAAGCATTGCCTGTCTGTCAGGCTCCAGAGATCTAGGTCTCTGAGACATTTCAGGAGCTTTCCTCAACATTTCTGTGGTCCTCGGAAGAGTTCCCTACAATTTAGTAGGAATGGATGTTCTACCATGTTCTCTTCATGTGACTAACCTCCGTTCCAGCTGGCCATTCTCCTTTCTCAAACCAACCCAGAAATATCTAATGCTGTCTCCTCTGCCCCTCTGAACGGTCCACTTGGACAGGACCCAAGATGACCTCATATGTGGCCACATCTGGCCCACAGAAAATTCTCACACATTATTTATCCTGACAAAGTCAGGGAGAACAGGCTCATCCCAGCTAAGTAAGTAATCATTCCTGAGAAGTAGTCTGTCGGTCCATCTTCCCATCTTAGGGAGCCCAAATGGGTGTCGATTGCTGGTCCACTGTGCCCCGCTCCAAACTACAAGAACATGGATTAAGTGTCCCCAGATGTGTGTTTAATGCCATCCTTTCACAGCCTGCATAAAGAGGAGGGATACCCCACCCAGAAAGACAGCAGGACCCAGCACAGCTATTTCCAAAGGAATGCTTCAAACAGTCTCTTAAAACTTGTCCCAACTCAGAACGATTTTATGATCTTAATGTCAGTAAAGAGTTTAAAAGTTTCCAGACCCCTCCCTGCTGAGTCCTGGCCATGGGTCTGCTCACGCTTGGGGATCCATCCTCTGGAGTGTGAAGCGAGCTTGGTTGAAACTCTCGCTTTCAGATCGTATGATACTTCCCTAGTTCCCTGCAGTCAGGACACTTTCCCAGCCCCCATGTCCTGTCTTCGTTGACACTTGGGCTGTCTGCAAGGTCTTATCCAAGTGAAGCCATGTCCACTCCCCCAGGGCACAGCAAAAGGTAGCCCTAAATATGAGCCCAGCGATGACTGTGCTTGCCTTCCGCCATGTTTGTGAACAGGTGGTCCCTGCAAGGATGACTCTTTCACCCAGATTGAGACGTGGCCCATTCTCTCATCTGGGACTCGGCACCGGTCTAACTCAGAATGCCTGTACCTTAGGGATCTGTTGCAGGAATGAGGAGGTGATGTAGACCACACAATATGCAAAGTCAAACTAGAGTTGTCACAAAGTGGACCCTGACGGAAGTCACGGGGCTTCCGGCAGCTAATGTTCAGGTAGCCGTTCTCAAATCCCGTTTTCCTCAGAGCCTTCCTGCCCACGGGCTTTTCATTAGTGCCCCACAGGCCAGGCAGGCGATAACGTCGTCATGATGAGACTCAGGGAAATCGAGGTTCAAGGAAGGCAGATTCTGGACATGCTGAGAGGGGATTCCTGTACGAGTCGACAGTCTCTACCCCAGGATCTATTGCATTCACCCCTCACAGTCAGGGCCAGAGGGTGACAGCAGCCTCTTCAGGAAATCCAGAGAAATAGTACCATACCCTGTAGTTTAACTAGTAAAACAGCTTGCAGGAAATGAAGTCACTGGGGTCTCACGGAACACAGTATTAGTATTAGAAGAGCAGTATTAATCAGTTTTATTTTCTGAGGACTATGTCTTAGGTAATTTGAAGATGAACTTAGCTCTCCTAACTACAGAGTTCTCTCTGGCTTCCTACCCAGATCCTATTCCCGACATGCTTCATTAACTGCTCCCCAGCTCTTATGAAATCACCAATGGGCACCAATAAAGGTCTGGGATTGTGACTTTCTAAGAAGCCAACACAGAACCATTTATTTGCTTTTTGAGGGCATTCTCATATTCTACACAAACTTTTATTAACCTCATATCTTTAGAAGTCCTTGGTTACAAGCCACAAAAATAGTTTCTTGCTCTCTTCAGCCAAAAAGGAATTTATTGGAAAAACACTGAGAAGTTCGCAGTCTCAGAGACAAACGTGGAAAACCAGATCATGGGAAGGACAGAAGACGCCAGCTGTGGACAGCAGAACTCTGTGACTTGTCTCCTGAAGCTGGTGCCTTCACAGGAGCCTCTGATTTAGACGCCTATGGCTCCCCATGACTCTATCAGAGATTCAGCTTTCCACGAGAGTGTCTGATTATGAGTTTGGATGCCAGGCCTCCTACCTCATACTCAGGGTGGGGTCTGACTGACAGCCCCACCTTCATCGTACCAAGTTAGGAAGGGGCAGTTCCTCCAGGAAGGGCTGCTGAGCAGGACAGAAAACAAACAAAACAAAACAAAACAAAACCAGATGTCCACTATAAACATTATATTTAATAGCAACCTCCACTAATACATTCAAAATCCGCCTCAATTTTCCAAAGTTCATTTCATACAAAGTTCTCTCTTCATATTAGCTGCTGGAAAGCTTAAGGCTCATCGGAAACATGTGGGATTTTTATGGTGTCCACACTGGCCTTGCCTCTGTACCAGGTCTATTTTATGTTTTCAATGTTCCCTTTTCTTTCTAGGTTGCCGTGTTGGAGTGTTTGTGTGTGTGTGTGTGTGTGTGTGTGTGTGTGTGTGTGTGTGTGTGTGTGCTCCTGTACATTTGCATGTGCATATATGTGCACGTTTTTCTGGAGTAAGTCAGAACATAAATGAGCAGATTACCCATGACTCTTCAGGAATGTGTGATGCTGTAGGATGAAGCTTGTCTCTGCTGAGGGTTTTCCCATCGGAAGTCTGAAAACCAACGGTTACGAAGATGTCGTGGCACAGTGTCCCTAGGGTGCTCAATTTTTAGTGCTTTCCCAGAGTCACTGGATGCAAACAAGTCGTATCAAACTTCTGCTGCATAGTACTCCTGTTTGGGGACCATGGTGTGACTGATTGTAACACAGCCAGGACAAGAAGACAGTGAACGGGAAAGAATGTAAGAACAAAGGCTAGTTGGCTGAGGCAATGTGGTTACTTTCCAAGTGACCTCAGCTGAGCTCTCTTTCTGGAGTAGATGGTCTGGCCTGGGAACACCAAGGAAAATCTGGCAGTGCCTAGGGGAGTTAGAGAGCAGCCAACAGCTGCAAGAGCCAAGAATGGGCCAGAGAACTCTGGTGAACTTCCCAGAGTCTCATAGCAACCAGCTCTTGACTGAAGCAAGGCTAAGGTTGAAGAGAAAGACGCTAGATCTGCCTACTGCCCTCTAAAGAACCCCAGCTCCACCCTCCGACCTCTGATAAGCTGGCATTTCGCCTGTGAGCCTGTGACTGGGAGAGACCTGGGGGTGGTGTGCTCTTCACGTGGGGCCTGGTTGCAGAGGGCAGTCCCCCACCCACTCTGGCCCGCTCAAACAGAAGGCAGCTGTCAGAAGGATACAAAAGGCAGCCCACCAGTTTCCAGTGAGGAGTGGTAAAGCTCTCCGAGAGAGACCAGGACAGGAAATGCAGGATCTGTGTTGATCTTCTGCATCCCTGGGGGCTCTCAAAGGCTTCCTCTTCTCTTCTCCCTGCCCACTCCTCTTGCATGTGGTCCCACAGGGCAGAACAAGGAGCCTCTTCCAGCTCTCTCAGCATGAGTGCCCACAGTTCTGTCCCTGTTTCTGCCTCAAACTCCCTGAGTGGTCCAACATCTCTGTTCATGCTAAGCACATGGACTGACCACGTCCACCCCTTGTCTAGCTAGCCATGGCTAGGAGAAATCCTTTGTGCGTTCCTCTAGGATCACAGAAGGGCTCAGTAAATATTAATTCTACTGAGTTGTCAGTACTGGCCTTTTTCTTTAGTTGAAGAGTCACCGAAAGAGCCCTCAAAGCCTTCTTGGTCCAGATGGAAAGGGATTTCTGTACCCCAGGGCCGTAGAGTTCAGTAGTCGGAGGAGAGGAGGTGTGTTTGGACCACTGGTGAAAATCAATTGTATTTATCGGGGTTCCCTAGAGGAATATACCTTATGGAATGGGGATTTATTAGAATGGCTTATAGGCTGTGGTCCAGCTAGTCCAACAATGGCTGTTTAGCAATGAAAGGACCAAGAATCCAGTAGTTGTTCAATCCATGAGGCTCGATGTCTCAGCTGGTCTTCAGTACACACTGGAATCCCTAAGAAGTAGGTTCTAATGACAGTGAAGGAATGGACTCTTGTTGTTAAGAATGAGCGCAAGCTGGTGAGAGAAAGAGAGTGAGTTTCCTTCTTCCATGTCCTTTACATAGGCTATCAGTAGACGGTGTGGCCCAGATTAAAGATGTATCTTCCCACCTCAAAGTTCCGGATTAGAAGTGGGTCTTTCCTCTTCAAGTGATTTAATTAATAATAATAAAAAAAAAAAAAAAACAAGCCGGGCGGTGGTGGCACATGCCTTTAATCCCAGCACTTGGGAGGCAGAGGCAGCCGGATCTCTGTGAGTTTGAGGCTAGCCTGGTTTACAAAGCGAGTTCCAGGAAAGGCGCAAAGCTACACAGAGAAACCCTGTCTCGAAAAACCAACAACAACAACAAAAATCCCTCACAGGTGTGTCCAGCCATTGGTGTTTAGTTAAATTCAGATGTAGCCAAGCTGACAACCAAGAATAGCCATCATACACTGCTCTGTGCCTTTCAAAGGACTTCTTTTTGCAAGCTGACTCCTAGGCAGTCCCTCCTAGGCCCCTCGAGCATGACTCTTGTAACAGATCTAAGTTCAAGGAGCCGTCTGAACCCTTTATGGTTGCTCAAGAGCAGTTTTAGCACTGAGGCAACACACTGAGATCTAAGACCTTGTCTATCAGCCATTTTGACTCTTCCCTGGGCACTCGAGGCCTTCGCCCTTGAGGCTCCCTGGCCCCTGAGGGAGCCTGTTTGCCTTTGCTCAGCTGTCTTTCCTAGTCAACGTGGACTGAATTCTCCCCTTTCCTCAAGGCCTATCCAAACGTGACTTCTGTTTTCCCCTGTGACCCCCCAAACCGGTGTCTTAATATATATATCATATCAAGCCACTTCTGGGCCTTTCTTTCCCGAATGTTTTCCTCCTTAGTCCGAATGTCTCTGGAAAACATTTCTCCTCCCTGTCAGAGCTCAGCAAGGACGGTAGTGAATGTGTGTCCTGGTTGCCACCAGAAAGTTCTGGTTCTGGTCAGACAATAGGACCTTTACATTTTTAAAAATAGACTTATTCATTTATTTATGGGCACACGTGCTATACTATGTGTGTGCTATAATGCACACATATGGAGGTCAGAGGACAACTTATGGGAGTTGTTTCTCTCCTTCCATCATAAGGATCCCAGGAGCTGAATCTAGATCCTCAGGCTGGTGGCCCTTTGAGGCACCTCACCCTCTCAATAGCCCTATACCCACCAGGCTCCAGTGGCCTCTGGTTACTCCGCCCTTCTAGCCCTCATCACTGGCTGAGACATTCTTCTCTGCCTCCATAACACCCTAGTCCCATGCTGACCCCTTCACCTCACAATGGCCACTTCTGTTGTGGAGGGGTTGTTTTCTTCCATGACGCACTTTCAGAACAGAAAGGGCCTTCACAGGGATGCCCTTTTGGTCACAGTATTTCTGCAGGACAGACCATCCCACCCTCTGTGGCCTGCCATGCCCAAGAGGAATGACACTGGATGGTAGATACTTTCAGTATCTGGAAACATTTGATGATGGGTTCCCAAGAAGGCCACACGCTTCCCTGAGCGTCTCTCCTGAGCCTCCCAGGAGAACGACTTCAAATGGTGGGGAGCAGAACGGGATGGGGTATATGTGTCGTGCCTGCACCTTCCCAGCTAGTCTCACTAGTGAAGGTGGGCCCTCCCTGCCTGTGCCAAGGCACGCTGGAAGTCAGGGCCTTCTTCCAACCCCCATGGGACACGGTTGGCCTTTGTATTTTGTAGAGGCTTGTCACAGCAGGAGGGTTATAAGTACAACCCATGATGAAAAGGTCTCTTGATGTTGCATCCCGTCATTGTAAAATCTTTCCTTCAAGAATTTAAGAGGTTGTATAACTTTCTTTGGTTTTAAGTTTTTTTTTCTTTTCTTTTTTTTTCTTTCTGACTCAATTTTTTGGATGGTTCTCCCAAGAGAAGTCACTAGGATGTGATACAAGAACCAGATCAGTGCCAAGCTTGGGTTTGAGCTGTCTTTCTGCACCCCGATAAACATACATGGGAGCCAAGGCTGTCCCGGCTGTCCCTCAGGCACTGTTCTAGGCTACTCTTGAAGCACAGGCCCTCTCTCTCCAGGAGAGTCCCAAGAGGGAGAGTTTGGCCTCCCAACTCCAGGCATGGAGTTCTCTCTCAGGGGCAGGAGGAGGAGGGAGGGGCATAAGGCGTTACTGGTTCTTACTCTTTCCCTCAAGAACCAATCTGACCAGTAGCTGCATGCTAAGCCTCCTCCCAGGAAGCCTTCCAAACTCCAGGAGCCCAAGGCTGGGAGAGTTTGCTCACCTACCATGCTTGATGCTTCTGAGTGTGATTTCAAGCAGGACGCCACCTCAGAAGCCCAATGTCCGGGAGCCATGGGTCTGGAGGAGAGCAAGTAGTCAGTGTGTCTTCTTCCTGGATTCAGACCCCAAGCTCTGGATGCTTGCTGACTTAACTGAGCATGTGCATGCACCTGGTAAAGACCTAGTCCTGACTTCTGCCACTTCAGCTGGGAATGCAGCCACCTGGGGCAGCAGGAGGCCACGTGACCCAACAAAGTGGAACACTCTTCTCTCTCTCAGTTTCTCTGTCCCCCAGCTGCTCCGGGCTTCTTCTGGGTCAGCCGCTGTCCTCTTTGACCTACCCCTCACACCGACCAGAGCCTCCCCTCTCCCCTCTGTTTATATCATTTCTAGTCAGCTCCTCTGAGGCCAGAGCCTGGGAGCAGAATCTCACCTTCCTTCTCTCTCTCTCCTGGGCCCCCTGTCCCTGCTCCGCTCTCTTTCTTTCCTCCTTCTCCTGGTCCTGCTTACTCTCCTTCCAAGAACATGCCACTCCACAGAAAGTTCCATTTGCAGCCGTGGTTATTCTCATGTTTCCCGTTCTAACATCACAGAGGAATGTCTGACATCATCTCCACGAGAGAATCCAATAGCCCTCTGCACCACTGACTCTCTCCTTTCCTTCCTTTACTAGACATTTGCTCCGTCTTGACTCTAAGTATTTAAACACCACGTTCTCTGTGTGTCCCTGGAACCCTGCTCTGCCCGCAGTGTCTTGCATTGTGTTGCTTCATAAACATCCGATGCAGGTCTCAAAAGACATAACTCATTGCTTCGCAAACTCTTCCACACATTAGAATCATCTGGGGAAATGTAACATTCCTATGCTCCCACCTTATGGCAATTAAGTCAGAATGTCTGGGGGTGGGAGCCAGCCTCCAGTAGACTCTCAGTGATTCCAACAGATCGCAAAGATTGGGAAGCACCAATCTGTAGAGAATTGTGCTGCAGGGAGTGACAACCTGTAGCCAACTGAACATACTCTACAGAGTTTGGGGAACTGTGAAGAGAGAGAGGAGGAGGAGGAGGAGGACCCAGGACCCCTTCCAGATACACCTGAACTCTCGCAGCCTATATCTCAGAGAGGGCTGATCACCAGCCAAGAGACATCCTCCTTCCTCAGCAAAGGGTGTGATTTCAAGCAGGACGCCGCCTCAGAAGCCCAATGTCTGGGAGCCATGGGTCTGGAGGAGAGCAAGTAGTCAGCGTGTCTCCTTCCCGGATTCAGACCCCAAGCCCTGGATGCTTGCTGACTTAACTGAGCACGTGCACCTGGTAAAGACCTAGTCCTGACTCCTGTCACTTCAGCTGGGAATGCAGCCACCTGGGGCAGCAGGAGACCATGCAACCCAACAAAGGATTGGAAACGAATGCTCACAATGACCCCTGTGGACTTTCAAAGTGGCAGTCACAAAAAGAAAAGATGGAAACTGCAGAAGGTTGACTGGTGGCAGAGCCTGGATGTCCTTAGCTCCAGCAGCTTAGACAAGCATCCTCATTGAGGGCTCTCAGACACCTGCGTGTATCCTTCTAGGGGCTCATTTAAACAGATTACAAGGCCTAGCCAGCCTCAGGTTCTGTCTTGGTTACTTTTTCTATCGCTGTGATAGGATACCACAACAAAGGTAAAGGCAGTGTTTAACTTGGGGCTTACAGTTTCAGTGATAGTCCATGACCATCATGGAGGGGAGTGTTACAGCGGGCAGGCAGGCAGGCATGGTGCTGGAGCAGTATCTAAGAGCTCACATCTCAAGACACAGTCATGAGGCAGGGAGAACTGACTGTGAATGGCCTCGTGGGCTTTTGAAACCTCAAAGCCCACCCCCCAGTGACACACTTCCTCCAACAAGGCCACCCCCAGGGACACACTTCCTCTAACAAAGCCACACCTCCTAATCCTTCCCCAAAAGTTCCACCATCTGGGGACCAAATATTCAAATATATGAGCCTATTGGGGCCATTCTCATTCAAACAACCACAGGGTCTGACTCAGTAGGTTTGGCTTGGAATCGCAGAAGTTGCCTTTCTAGCAAGTTCTCAGAGGCTGCAGCACTCTCGGGGTTATAGTTGCAGACCAGCTTCTAACTTGCCAGACTGAAGGCAGAGGGAAAAAGGCAGTAGGAGGAAATGAGAAGAGGAAGGGAAAGCTAAGGATGGCCCCTCTGTTGAGGGAAGGCTGGGCTCTGTCCTGTGTCAGTGCTGGGCCTCATGCATTCTACAGTGTTAGTGCTCTGTGACTATTAGCATGTGGCGACATGTAAACACATGTGACAAGTGCCAGTTTATCACATATTCTTCTGGAAAGACAATGCATGTCTTGGCTTTGTAAAGACACAACAACACAATTCAAAACAGTTTAACATGCCCCAAACCCTATTTCCAGAGCACACTGCCCACACGGCACACCTGGATCCAACACCATGGCTGAGACCGTGAGAGGGTTCCTGCCTGTCTGAACATCACTGTCTTACAGGAATGGCAGGTATTTAACAAGCATCTACTTCAGCGGTGATGAGAAGGAAAAAAAAAAATCTAGTTTCTGTGAGTTCAGTTCTCCTGCTGGGTGGCTCCTGTTCTGCTGACCTGAACCAGATTGTGGCTCCCGGGGAGAGGAATTAGCCTCAAGTGTGCTGCCAGTTTCGGTAGGGTATGCCTCTAGAGGAGCTCACCGGGATGGTGACCCACAGAGCCATCAAAGGCTTCACTGCTCCAGGCTCCTTCCTGCCCAGGCTGTTTAAATTAAGAGGACTTTCCAGTTCCTCCCAGCTGGTGGTTTGATGGAGAGGGCCTGGCTGGTTGTATGGGGGGAGGGGGGGGGCTGTTGGATTTTGTCTTCTAAGAGACTGCCAGACTCAGTGGGGCAATGTGCTGGTCTGATGTGAAAAATGTTGCTTAGCAGAGGGGAATTCCAGCAACTTGAAACCAGAGGCAATGTGGTAAACACACCATTTATATCCTGGGAGCAGGAGTCAAAGGAGGGAGGGCACTCTGTGGCTATGGTAAGACCCTGGACAGTGAGCCTCCCACTCCCAGATCTCTCCTGGGATCAACTTGTGTCTAACTTTATTCATTTAGGCTGACCAGCAACTTTGGGAAGTTGTCTTTTCTTCTGTGGGAACAGAGGGTGACCACATGGAACCAGGGAAGAGGTTTAAATATCACTGTTTGAATATCATCATGAGAAAGAGTGTTGTCTGGTCTCTCCGCAGTTTCCCACAGCCCAGTGCTCGATGCTCGAGCTTGGTGCAGCGCTTGGATCTGTGGTTAAGGTTCCCATTCCAGGGCCATTTCTTCTATCCCACTGTCTGTGAGGAAACAGGCCAAGAATCCCACCAGCTCCACTGGTGCTCAGACAATGGGAATGGCCACAGAGACTTCAGAAGTCAGGCTGGACACGTAGGAAATGGACGTCAGAGATGGCTTCCAAAGCTCTGAGTTCTTCCTGGATACCTAGTTCACTGTTAACAGAATTATGAGTTATGCCTGTAAACAACTGGAGATAGCACTTTTTAAAATTAGTCTTACAAGGCTCTTCATCTAGGGGAGCATAGATTTCAGGAAAGTCTTGAAAGCAGTTAATGTTATAAAATGGTCCATTTATTACTATAATGTGTTCACTTACCGTAAGATATATCCTTCAGTGCTGGACCAATGTATTGATTAGTAATCTTTCACCATCTCATGGTCTGACATCCTCACTAAGAGTTAATACTGTGTGGAAAACTTCAGGCAGGGAAAGTTGGGATCAGAAGAGCAGGCAGTGGATGCATCCTGGGAATAGGGCTACATTGTTACGTCCCACTGTGTAACTCGTACAGATGGGGACCACAAAGGCCAACGTCCAGGGAAGACAGTGTAACAGCTGTTCTCCATGCAGTCAGCATTGAACATGTGTCTTCTAAGGGAACGAGTCCCTCATGGCAACCTCCTCAGCACCGTTGGACCCTTGCTTTTTAAAAAGGCCCAGGCTTTTTAGTGATGTTGCTCTTTCCTGAACACGCCTCACCACCTTGGCTGCACATGTTGTTCATGTTTTGTTCCTTCTACTTTCTCACCTGTTGGCCTCCTTTATGGATGGCCTCAAAGGGTGAATGGCGACGTGGGAGGTTGTGGCTTTATAATCATCAGATTTAATGTCAACTCCCAGCTTTACTATATGTACTAGTGAGATCCTGGGCAAGATAATCCCTTCTGTTTCTTCATCTGTGATGTGTTTGGATAATGATGTCTACGATTAGGCTGATTTAAAACTCTTTGATGTTTATTTTTAGTATACATGTTTTCCCTTCATGTATGTGTGTATGCCTCAGATCCCCTGGAACTGAAATTGGACAGTTGTGATTTGCTATGTAGGTGCTGGGAATAGAACCCAGCACCTGGTCCTCTGGAAGAAGTCACAGTGCTTTTAACCACTGAGCCATCTCTCTAGCCCAAGACTGCTCTAAAGCTTAAATGAGTAATGCTTGTAATGCCTAACACAATGTCTGGTGGAAAGTTACATCATCAATAAACAAGAGCTATTACCATTAACTGAACTAAGGAAGGATTGTCTTCTAATGTTTGTATAGATCATATCACATCAATGTGACGCAATGAAACATGCTATAGATTTTGTGGTAAGCAAAACACTGGATCTGAATCTCTATCCAAAGAGGAACAGTCAGAGAAATTGCAGGTTCCAACAGAAGAGTCCTCTATTTAAGACACCATGTATTGTGTAACCAAGTGTCATTTGTGGTTGTCCTTCGAGACTCAAAAACTGGTGTGACCTACATCCCACATGGAATAGGAAGTCCCAGGGGATGATCCTGTAAGAATTTGATGGTGATAGTGGCTTGCGTGGAGGAAACTGGGGTTTTGTTGTTGTTGTTTCTACTGGCTTGTCTTGCTGACCTGTCAGCATGCTTTCTTGTCATTGGTTGTGCCACACCGGACCTGCCCTTATTCCCTCTCTGCAGAACAACAGGAGTAGAAAGCCACACACCTGCTTTGATTGAAGGGTTCAGAAAAGGAAGAGGATCGAGGTTTCATCATCACAGCTCATCAAAGTCCTTTGGCTCTTCTGCCACCAGAGCTCCTCCTTGTGAGGTTACTTCCTGGAGGACCCCATCTCCAGCCATGTCACCTGGTCCCGATTCTTTTCTGCTGTTCACTTCTTTCCTAATCTTTGCTAACCTTCTCTGCAGAAGGGATCTGAGATGTCATTCTAGATGAGGTTTCCAGGGTCTTTTTAAGTCTCTTAAGGTATGTTCTGAAATGGATGCTACTTTGTCTTTGCTACAGTTTGAATCTTGAACTTCCTTCAAAGGTCAGGTGTTGAAGGTGTAGTTACCAGCCTGTGGTGCTACTGGGAGTTGATAGAAACTCTAGGAGGTGGAGTCTAGTGGGAGAAAGTTAGGTCACTAGGGGAGGGGGTGTCCTTGAAGGGGATAGTAGAGCTCAGTCTCTTGCTCAGTTTCTCATTGCTTCCTGGCTGCCATGAGATAAACAGTCTCTTCTGTCATGGGCTGCTACTACAGACCCAACAGCAAAAGGGCCAACTATGTGCTGAATCCATGAGCCAAAATACCTCTTTGCTGCTGCATTATCTCAAGCATTTTATTTTATTTTGTTTAAGATTTATTTATTTAATATGTATACAGTGTTCTGCCTGCATGTATGCCTGCAGGCCAGAAGAGGGAACTAGATCTCATTGCAGATGGTTGTGAGCCACCAAGTGGTTGCTGGGAATTGAACTCAGGATCTTTGGAAGATCAGCCAGTGCTCTTAACCTCTGAGCCATCTCTCCAGCCCCTCTTAGGCATTTTATTACAGAAGCATAAACTTGACTAATCTAACCTATCAAAGAATCCTGATGTTATTCTAATATATATATATATATATATTAGAATATATATATATATATATATATATATATATATATATATATATATATATTTGTGTATCTGGCTCCAGACTGACCTTATATGAGTTCTGTCAGGGCAAGAACCTACACCAGCTCTATGCCTCAGAAGGTAAAAGTAGTTAATAATTGGTATTGAAGCTAAATGGCCTACGTCCAAATAGTGGCTCCACCACTTAACTATCTAACTCTCTTAGGAAACATGCTGCCGAGGGCTGAAATAAGATAACGAACCTGAAGTAGTCTGAGGCCCAGTAAATGGCTGTGTTAAATTGCTGTCCATCTGCAGTGACTGGCTTCATTCACTGTGGCACTGACATCCCAAGCTGGAAAGGGCTTTTGGTAAAGACTGGATTTGTAATTGAGTAACTTGGATGATTCAGGTAAAGGTACAGGTTTTAGATGATTCTATTCCCTGATGTGATTGCAGTTCAAATATTTGGACACAATAAAGAAAAATTTTATTTGGCCCATCCTGGGAAGACAGTAGAAAGGAGCTTGGTGCTTCTTCTAAACACCCAGAGACCACAAAACCTCTTTAGGCTTCCATTCCCATTACTAGCCACTTAATATTGAGATTCGTTTGGTTTGTCTTTCACAGACAGACAATGCAAGTTTTAAAACTCTTTATTTGTATTTTAGAGAAAGAACAGGTATTGCATTATAAAGACTGGAGAGTATGAAATAGTCTGTTGCCATTATTTATTGTAAATGAACATAATTATTAAAGGAGAGAACAGTACATCTTTCCTGCATTTCTTAAACACACGGTGAGACATGATCTCAAATAGCCCAGGTTGACCTTGAACTCTTGATCTTCCAACCTCCACCTCCCAAGTGCTAGGATTCTAAGCATACTCCACCATGCCTGGTTTATGTGGTACTGGTGAAGGAACTCATGGTGTCAGGCATTCTAAGCAAGGACTCTTCCATCTGAGCTACATACCCATCTCCCACACATTCTTACATGATCAGGGTTACCGTGCTACTGGCCTTAGCTGAACCTTATTACCACAATGGGGGGCGGGGGAGTCTAGAATCTCAGAGACAGTGCTTTGTAGCGTTCATCATCTCCTGAATCCTGGCCACTGCTCAGAAGCTAGAGTTGAGAATTAAGACAGTTCGATCGATACACACTTGCTGTGGAGTCAGTCTGCTAGGCCAGTCTGGGGTTAGCATGCTGGGGACATGCCATACTTCCTGGCTTATTTAACCTGTCACCAAGTTGACTGAGGACAAAGAACACACCAGTGTGGTATCTGTTGACCTTGACAAATGACTTATTTACTGTTTAGTTCTTGAACCCAATACAAGGAAATCTTTTCATGCACTAAATCTGTAATGCTTAAAGTTAGTGGAACACAGGGTCATTTTGTGACACTAGCTAGCCATGACATGACTCGGTATATTTCCTAATCACACAGGCTTATCATTCTTTTTTTTTCATAGATTCTATACATACCTGACAGATATTAATCATTGCTGAAAGTTCTAGTAATATCCAAAATAAACTATGTTTTAAGCTTAGTTATTAAAAATATAAGCTAATAGAATACTAATAGAATTTTCTTAGGCAGGAGAAAACTGTATTTCTTCTATGTGCATAGTTTCTTTTGGACTCTGGTGATATCTTCATAGGTAGTTAATTAAAAAATCACCCATAATTCCTGTAGTGGGACAGGGAAGAATGTCTCCCTCCAAGTGCTATTAGGGTGGGAAAGACAATCTCTTCTTTTCATTATCGTCCTTCTAGGCTTTTTTTTTTTTTTTTGGTTAAAATTATGACATATTATGTTCATATTAGCAGGAAAAAAATCATTACTTATGTAATTTAAAATGCCTACAACTGATAAAAAGAACATGTGGTGAAGAAATGGGGTCTGTAAGGTGGCAATATCCTTCTACCAATTATGGCATTATGCAGAGTGCTTGGGAGGTTGATCACTGTGACGGAGCTACAGCATGAGACTGTCTCACTTGGACATACAGGTCTGTGTACCTGCTGAAGGAAGCAGTCAGCCCCTCAGGTTGAGGTGGGAAGAATGCTGTCATAGGTAGGCACTTCCATGAGTTAGACCAAAGTGGGGCTATGGGATCAGACCCTGACTCTGTAGTTCAAGTGGCTGCTTCTATGGAAGCAGAAGGTAGACTGGAAGTTTTCAGTGTGGGAGGAAGTTAAACACAATCCTCAGTTTTGTTCCTGTAGTACATTTCTGTCATATTTTACAAGAAAATGGCAAGACTAAAATACAGCCTCACAGTTGTGAAATTGTGGGAGTTCTCCCGGGTCAAATTTTCTAGTTACAGCAGTCATGTCTAATAGCCTCTTGCTACTGTGACCACCGGGGAATATCTGTCCAGGACAGAGATTGAACCAGGACAGTAGTGTCTCTTTAAACATGAGAGAAAAGTCAGTTTGAATCGCAAGTTCCTTCTCTGTTTGTAGGCAACAGTTTTTTTGGGAAATTTTAGGAATGAATCACATGATATTGTCACTTTCAAGTACATCCTTGTCTGCTTCATTATTAATGTGTGTGTGTGTGTGTGTGTGTGTGTGTGTGTGTGTGTGTGTGTGTGTATGCCATGTGTGCGCAGATGTCTATGGAGACCCAGAAGAGGGCAATGGATCTCCAGGAGCTGGAGTTACAGGCAGTCTGGGAGCCATGAGCTGTGATCTGGGCGCTGGGAATGGAACTTGGGACCTCTGGAAAAGCAGCAAGAAGTCTCAACAACTGAGCCATCTCACCAGCCCAGGGTCTACTTCTTACTAACACAAAAGGCAAAAAGGTGCCAGCTTTATGCTACTTCATAAGGAAGAAATTAGAAGATGTTATGAACCTATAACCATGGGACTTGGAATTTTAAAAAACACACTCTACCCACTAGTCCATGATGAAGCCGCTGTACTAAAGCATGGTAAGAATGACATCTGTCTCACAGACATCTTTCTCATCGCCTCCTAACTGAAAGCGGGCTCACATCACACTCTAAGGGAGCTGTTTTAGGAGCTAACCTCAGGGAGCAGCAGTTCTGACCCAGTAGTTAACAGGAGGAAACATCCGCTTGCTTCCACTGAATTTAAAAGCTGGGGACTTGCAAAGAGATGAAAGGCCACCCTGTCAGCCTCCATCATCACTTTCCAACATCACAGTACCGACAGCCTAGGCACAAAACCGTCTAGTAACAGGTGGAGTGCTTCCTTTGGGAATGTAGCTAAATAAAACAGCAGATTTACTCATTTTTATTTTTTGTGTGGATCAGTGTTTTGCCTGCATATGTAAATGTACACCATGTATGTGTGTCTAGTGCCTACAGAGGTAGGAAGAGGCATAGGATCGCCCTGGAACTGGAGTTACAGATGGCTGTGAACTGACCCTGGGTCTTCTGGAAGGGCAAGAAGAAGTGCTGTTTGTTACCCACTGAGCCATTTCTCTAGCTCAAATTTATTTACTTTTTTCATAATCTTGCAAAAAATCACATTTCAGAACTTAATAAGTTAAAAATATATATTATGTACAAAGATAGCTCCTATATTTCCAGGCTATATACCCCAAAAGGCAATCTCACCAAAATAGAAAATGAAACCTGAATGTCTGCTTAATTTGCTCCCATTACAGCAGCTTTCCCTTTCCAATGGGCCCCGTGCTACACGCAGACATTAAGATAAAAACTACTGTACCCACAGATGATAGCTCTTTCAGCAATTTAAACAGCAGGATACGTCTGTGTACCCATCAAGTGCCTTTCCCTTGTTTCCTGAAACTACCCGAGGAGGATCCCATTCCTCAGCCCACAAGATGGACTTAGGAGAGGGAAGGAGAAGACCTGGAGGGCTAGCGAGGGCAGAGTTGGCAAAGCTCCAGACTACAAGGAACAGCCCTTCCCAGCTCCTGGGCTCCCTGACCTGCGCTGTGGCCACCTTAACATCTGCCTGCTCTTTGGCTGTGCCTTCCTCCCAACCATCATCCCCAATGTCACCTGCAGGAGAGGCGTGACTACTGAGGCCTGTGGTCTGAGGAATTGGTAGAATGAACACAACAGAGCAATGATGCCGAAGACAAGAGGCCCCAGATGGTTTCTTCTTGTGCAGAGCAGCGAGAGGGAGAGGTACCAGTGGAATCACATCAGACACTATCGGTGTCTTCCAGCAGATCAGCAGCAGGAATGACTATGCTGCTGAGGCCTACAGCCACGGCCACACCCTCTTGCTGGCTACTTCCTGGGCAGAGAGGAACAGGGCCACAGGGTATCCCATTTTCCTCGCAAATGGATACCCCTAAAAGTATTCCATGCATCTGCTATCTATTCCTTGGTACTCATTAGAAGATCAGTCCCCAGGGAAAACAGGTCTTGTCTGAAAATCACCCAAGAGCCGATCAGGATGGACTGTGGCACTGAATTCCAGCAGTTTGCATTGTGGGAAAAGAGGAAAACACTATTGGAACTCCAGATTCCCAGGTAACACAACAAAGGCGGCCCTGCCCCAGGAGCATCTGGCTAGCTTGGGGGACAGCAACAACGTCCAGAATGTCGTTGATGAGGAGCCAGGCATAATGGGGTCGGTCACCGGCAGAAAACGACCTGACCGCACACAACCCCCGAGGGCTGTGTGGACTGCAGTGGGACCGCCTGACAAAGGCTTGCAAGCCAGCTGGGGAGATTCTATGAAAAAGCTCTGAAGGACTACTCTCTTCAGAAGGAAGGCGGCACACGGGGAGCGACTGGAGCCCTGCCTGACAGCCATTTCTGTGAATCTACCACTGTACAGTACAGTATCAATTTAGCTGCTTGCTATGGTAAAGGAAGCAGGCAAAATACAAGAAAATGTATAAGAACATAACTTCTGCTTTTTATTTATTTTTTGAGATGGTTTCTCTATATAGCTTTGGCTGTCCCGGAACTTGGTATGTAGACCAGGCTGATCTCAAACTCAGAACCTGCCCTGCCTCTGAGTGGTGCTAGGATTAAAGGCATATGCCCAGCCACAGCTTTTTCGTTTTCTTTCCCCTTTCTTTCCTTCCTTCCTCCCTCCCTCTCTTCCTTCTTTTCTTTCTTTCTCCCACTATGGACTAAGAGAGCTACTTTCTTTATCATCTTTCCACTGGAGAAAGTGCAAGTTTTTGGTGTGGCCTCTCAGTGGGAATCCATGCTGGCTGAGGGCACTGCCAGTCCTTAGGGGAAATCTCTCTAGTCTTGCTTAAATCTGAGGTCACCTCCACGTTCCTTGGCTGAGTCTGGTTTCACAGAAGTGTGTCCTGGGCTGAGGACTCACAATGGGAAGGAAGCATTTGCCCTGAGGTCCCTAAGGATCTGTGCAGACTGGCAGAATCGGCAGCCGGGGCTCTAAACTCACACTGCTGCTGTCGGAACCCGTGTTTAAACACACGTGTGAATGGAGTCACCGCCTCTTCCTACACCCACAACTGGCCTTCCCTCCCCTTCTCTCCGGTGTGTGGCTCACTCTCTGACCCCACAACAGTTATTTGTTCAGGGCTGAACCACAAATCACAAGTAAAAATAAACTTTACCAACTGGGGATGATCCCTTTACCCAAAACCCCAAACTGTTTTGACTCTCTGTGGGATGTTTTTGGCTGTTCAGATTTTTGAAATGTGTTTTCTCAAGTATGAGATTCAGAATGGATCTGAATTAAAGGAGAGAGAAAGCCAATTGGTGGAAACCACATGAACGTGTGTTCTAAAACTTTAAAGAAAAATCGCTTTACTGGGCCAGGAAGTGCAGTGGACAAGAGAGGAAGGGGGCCTTATCTGAAGGGAGGTGACTAAGAACAAGACACATCCAATAGGAAAAGCAATGAAGAGAGACACAACAGAGTAACCAACACCGGGCAACACTTCCACACGGGCTGCCGCCACGAGGAAGGCTCTCCAGCACGTTCCGCACAGGCGGGTAGGAGGTGAAAATCAGCACTGGTTCTCTTTCCCTGAGTCAGTCACAGCACGAGGCAGTTCTCCACTAGCAGGGAGCAGAGGGCAGCACTGCTCACCGGCCCTTCTGACTGGCAGCCCACCCCTTGCTCTCCAGTGTAGCCTGGGGACTACTGTAATGACTCAGGGATGGTGCTGACAACATGGGTCGTCTCCGTGGCTGCTGGAGGGGAACCAAAGAAGGTGTTGGTTTGGTTCCTCTGATGATCTCGGAGATAAGGAGGAACAGAGGAGCTTTTGATGTGGAGGATCCTGGTGTCCATCACCTGACAGTCAATCTGCATCATCACTTCATAGTCCTGCCCATTGATCACGTTATCTGTGGAGTAGACACAGGGTTAGACAGGCAACGGGGTGTGGGCAGTCACTACACTTCAAGGGGGGTCAGGATTATCAGTCTCTAGCAGAGCTATCTACAGCTGGCCTGGGGTGCCAGTGTGTCCTGTCTTTTCCTCCCAGAGACCGATACACAAGACAGCTCAAGTGGAGGGAGAAACACTACGCCCTTCTACCTCCCATTTCACTGTATTCCGTATTTGAAGAATTGTTTACACTTTATGCTTTAGTTGCTCACTTGTGGTTAACTTGTACCTCCCCTGGGAAGGCTTCTGGACTGCTCACTTCACGATAGTTTCTTTACTACGTCTCAGCCCTTAAACCCCATTGTCTGTTTCTCATTCTTACTTTACTGCTCCTTTGCCCCTCCCCATTTCACTACTTCCATACTCATACCCTCAAGTCCAAAAAACTACAAATTACATGTTCCCCAACAGGTACCCTAGTACTACTGCCATTAAACCTTACTGGGGACACAAGTGATATATACAGTGAGCATGACCCAAACTCACAAGAATGCTGGGATGTCTTCAGAAGACCAAAACTAGGAACCCATGGGCAGAAGCAGGTAGTTAAAGCCTGAGGGCAAAGGCTATTTACTCGATTAAACTACAGCAGAAAATATCCAAGCCCATAGAAGGAAATGGACATCCAAATACATGAGCATTTAGAGCCCCAAAGAGCTATGACCAGATAACCTTTCCATGACATATATATCATAGTTAAGATGTCTTAGTTTTTCTGTTGCTGTGATGAAATACCCCGACAAAGGAAATTTAAGAAAGGAAGAGTTATTCTGGCTCACAGTTCAAGGTATGTCCACCAGGGAGAGGAAGCCAAGATGGCAGAAGCCTGAGGCATCCACAGGAAAGAACAGGACAGAGATGAATGCGTACTGCTGCTCAGCTCCTGTTCTCCATTTTCACAGGATCCCATCCAGGGAACAGCCCCATCCAATAGAGTGAGTGTATCACCCCACCTCTATTAAAGCAATCAAGAAACCTCCCATAGCCATGTCCAAAGGCCCATCTCCCAGTTATTCTAGATTCTGTCAAGTTGACAACACTAACTACTACAGATGTCAAAAGTGCAAAGTTAAGAAATAATATTAAAAGGTGTAAGGGAAAATGTAGATTCACACACAAATGAGACATAACAGAATAACATCAGATTTCTTGTTGTCAGATACCCTAAAAGCCAAGAAAGCATGGAATGATATACTTCAAGCCCTAATCATAAAGTAAACTTTATTGACAGTCTTGGGAGTGTTGGAATATGATCAAAATATCCCACAGTGGTCAGGTGGCTCACAATCACATGAACTCCAACTCCAGAGGATCCACCCCTTATCTGATACTTGCTTTTGTGTGTGTGTGTGTGTGTGTGTGTGTGTGTGTGTGTATGTATGTATGTGTGTGTGTGTGTGTGTGTGTGTGTGTGAATGATGAAAACCAATCTTTAAATTTATGGTAGAGTTACCCTGAATATGTATCAAGCAGGATTCTATATAGCTTTGTGCTCCTTACAGATACCACTACTGTCTGTAAGAACTAAGCTCCACCCCCCCACCCCACCCCCCCTCCGCTTCAATCTGGCTCATCTCTGCAGCCTCCATTATCATGAATTTGAAATACCCAGATACATACTATACTCCCTCCATACTTCCTAAGAGGATGAAAGTTTTTTTCACTTCAGGGACAGCCAAATTACTCCCTCATTTGTAATCCTGGGTGGTCATTTTCCAACTTGTAGTAAATGAAATGATGAGAGAATTATAAACACATAATATTTCTCAATCCCAGCTGAATAATCACGACACTACACCAGAAGCTCTGAAAATTTGGAAGACTGTTCAGTAGTAAACGTGGCATCTGATTTTGCATTTTCATCTGTGAATCTGGAGCTGTGTTTTCAGGATAGGCTAGTCTCATACTACCTTTCTATTATGATCATACAAAGCCAAACAGTAATTTTTAAATTTGAATACTTTTTAGTGAAAAAGAGATCAGATTAGAAATAAGATCCTTCCTATCCCATTATCCTTTCTTAAACTTTTACACTAGATATGTCGAGCATTTTGGAAGAAAACCCAAAGCTTGACATTTGATCTTCAGACTCCACTGTTATGTTTGGGGATAGTGAGCCATAAAGCTTGTCACATCGGAAGGTGGGGCAGCTCGAGACATCTATCTAGTGTGGGATGTTTTCAAAGGGGATCTAATACACACACTTCAGAGAGTCTACGTGTTCTCTGATATTGTATAAAAAAATTGTGTGTTTTGGAAAACAGCCTATTAAATTCTTAAAAATTAAAAAAGAAAAATTAAAAAAAAACACTAGATAAATCTAATAACCTATTCATTTTATAGTATGCAATACATTCCTTCTATTTTAAATCCAAGGGAAAATAATCCCTGTGCCTTGATAGGTTAGTCATTGCCTGAAACATTCTCATTGGTGATAAGTTTCCTTTACAACTCTTCTAAGTCTCTTCAATTATAATTGAAGCTAATTTTCTTTTCAGCCATACCAGAGATGAAGAACATCTGGCTGCTGCTGTACACTAACCTCTTCTTTAAGGCCATTGCTATAGCAGCTTAACACCAATTTTCCAAGTCATGACTCCATGCAATGGCTTTCAAATTATTTATCTTTATACAACTAAATTTAAATGTCTAGAAGTTGGCTAGTGTTTCACATTGAACTATTTTCCAGAAAGTAGAAGATGGAAGAAAGACATTCTGCTAATGTATTTGGAATCATTTCATTCAGAACATGTGACCAAGTTCGGATTTCAAGGCGCCACACCAGCCATTTCCTTTTGGAAGTATAGTCACTGTGTGTGTGTCTCTGTATATGAATACACACACACACACACACACACACACACACACACACACACACACACGCTGTAGCACAGAAGACCAAATAATGGGAAACACATGCCAGAGACATGAAATACATATTACTAATTTTTACTGGTGGTTTTTTTTTTGGGGGGGGGGAGGGATTAACTCAGAATCCAGATGACAGTTTAAGATCAGGACTAGGCTCTCTAATATAGTTTCAACCACCTGCAGAAGACATTAGATTCACATACCTGCTGTAGTTTAAATTGATAACTAGAGTTCTCTAATGCTTTAAATATCAAGAGGGGATGAAAGACCTAGAAATACAGGCTCTGAAGGAAAACTAAAGCTGCAATTGGATTCCAAACCTAGGAGCTCCTAGCTATGGCTGAGACGGCACTGTTACCTTAAACCCAACCAGAAGGCTCAGGGTGGCTCGAGACTAGAGCCTTTAAACTATCTTCTGTTCTTCATTCCCTCCCCCTGATGGTGACGAGTGCTAGGCCATGGTAAGCAAGAGCAATGCTAGAAGACCATACGAGATCTAGACAGTAAGCGAAGGCAGTGGAATGGAGGAAACCCTTCTGCAAGACGTGCTAGATACATTCTTGCAATGCTGGGGCTGAATGCAGGGCCTCCACCACTGAGCTACACTGCCAGCCCTGCATACTTTGTTTACGATATGCCATTAGGAGTCACAAAGTTCCCAACATCTCTAAAGATTAGAGACGATAGCAGCGCTGGTCTGCTCTGGGAGATCCTATAAAACAGATCTTTGGGTTTCACAGAACCCAATCAGACAGTAAATGAGGCAGTCTCACCATGACTGATGTCTGGATTGCTGCAACTAAGGGAGGACACATTGAGAAAGAGGCTCACGGTAACTGTAAAACAGTCATCCTGTGGACCAGGCAATTCACCTGCCTCACCCTTTCCAATGCTGAGATTTCAGGTGTGGGTCACCATGGCTGGTTCAGGGGAACTTGATCTTGCCTAGGTCCCCATGGTGCTGGGCTGTGGGCATCTGTTTACATACCGAGCACCCAGAACAGCAGGAGCTGCACCACAGCGGGAGCTGCACCACAGCAGGAACAGCAGATGAGGCCCCTGCTACTCTTTTAAGACTCTGCACTCTGTTACCAGGTGAGCACCTCTGGAAAGGACAGCACCTTCAACTGATGCCAACAATTTGCTACTCGGTGTGAATAAAATGATCAAAGCAGGCCCTGAGAGAGGGTCTGAAGACTTGGGTTAGCCTTGGAGAGCAGGAGAGGAAGGGACCTTAGAGAGAAATGGGGTCAGAATGTGAACAGCTGGGACAGAGCACACATTTTAAAGATGATGTCCTCACTGTTAATGTGGAGGGCTCTGCTCAGTGAAAGTCATGGGTCTCCTGAGGAGAGGAAACATGATAAACATTAGGTTGAGGAGTTGAGAACCAAGTTATGTAAAAAGACTCATAAACCGTTCCCCCTCTCCAAATGTATACAAAGAAAGAAAGAAAGAAAGAAAGAAAGAAAGAAAGAAAGAAAGAAAGAAAGAAAGAAAGAAGGAAGGGAGGGAGGGAGGGAGGGAGGGAGGGAGGGAGGGAGGGAGGGAGGGAGGGAGGGAGGGAGGGAGGGAGGGAGGGAAGGAAAGTCATGCCTATCTGGAAAAAGAGAACCCAAAAGGAGTCACACTAAAGTGAAGGTGTTCTGGGTTTATGCTTCTACCAATAGATACATGGAAACCACCACATTTTCAAAAAATATTCACCTTGTGTGCTGGGACTTTTGAAGCATACAGAATGAGACAGAACAGCAATCCAAGTCTGGTAAAATGCATAAACCGAATATTTTACATTTAAAATCCATCAGGCAAATAAAAAGGAAAAGAGATGAAATGCTGCATGCACGAGCACCGGAATGTGTTTCTGAATGCTCAGAAGGGTTGGGGAAGCCAGGAAAGGTGTCTGAACAGAGGGTGGAAAAATTCCAGGCAACGTGGAATTCTGAACAGCTTATAAACACACAATAGCTGAATTAAGCAGTCTGCCAAGGGGCTATTTGTTGAGAGATGACTAACACAAAAAACAGAACTAAATATCCAAAAATTTACATAAAGTTTAATTTTTAAAAGTGACAAGGCTTGACTAGTGCTTTGTAAAGAAGTATACATAAGATAGATGTACTGACTTGTTACTTATGTGCATGAGTGTTTACCTGTATGTCTGTGTACCATTTGTGGCCGGACCTGGTGACTGCAGAGACCAGGAGAAGGTGTCTGATCCCCTGGAACTGTAGTTATGGAGCTGTGGAGCTGCCAATGTGGGTGCTAAGAACTGAACCTATGTCCTATGAAAGGGCAGCCAGTGCTCAAAGAGGTGGCTGAACCACCTCTCCATCACCAAAGACAGATTTTCATCTAAAATTAGACACCAATCCCAATGAAGCAGTTTGTTCTGTGCAAGTTTGGCTGGTGCCAGGCTATGCTACTAATCTCTGTACCTGAATCTGGGGACAACAGAAAACAGACTGGAAAACACAGAAGCACAGTGACTATAAAGACATGCTGTGATGTCACCTCTCTGGGGGGCTTCTCACTTCCATAAGCTAACTCTACTATGCCGGAACATCTCTAATGGAGACACACGTCTGGTTTTGGGCACTTCAACATACCACACATTGCTAGTATTCTTACTTTTGCTTAAGGGGAAACCCTTTTCTGCTATTTTGACCCACTCAGATTCTCTACATAATCCAACTCTAATAATATAAACCCTACTTTGAGTATCAACTTCTAAGAAACCTTCCATGGGAACGCCAATGCTTACTTTATGTTAGTAAAGAAAGGAAGTTAGGCTTCTTTAAGGAATGGCTGACGAAAGCTGGAATGGGGAAAAAGGAAAGGGGAGAAGGCTAGTGAGACGGGAAGCTCTCCCTCACCAACTGGGAAGAACACTGATCAATAACTGTCACACTGCAGACGGTGACAGAGATGGCACTTCCAACATCACAGATCTGGAGATGTGAGAGCACATGGAGGGACAAAGAGTTCCCAGCAACTGTCACAAATGCCCTTCGCCGGAAGAAATTACAAAGTTTCTCTGATGGGAAGGTTTTAGGATTGAAAGTGATCAGAGGCAGAGAAAAAGTTGAGGGGGATATCACACATTCAATTGTAACAAAACTAGAAATTGTTAAATAGTGTAGGTTTTATGGACACTAGACAATGGAGATTTTGACAGGAAAGAGTTCTGTCCTGTTAGATTTGAAATGACATCATAAAACATGTATGTGGGCCTAAAATAGTGACGATATAAAGTCCACTGGACCCTCAATACCTTTAGTGGTCATGATAACTGAATGGTATTACTAAGTACAAGCAAATCAAACAAACAAACCCTGATTGTTACTATATTAGTCTAAGCTTCATTATTACATTTTAATATATAGCACTTTCACATGGGCTTACTATACATTAAATTTCCAGAAATATAACTGTTGATGATCTACTTAATAAATACTTCTATGTATAAAACACTGATCATCTAATCCTCATATCAAACTCTTAAATCAGATATAATTATGATTATTGCTGTTATTGTTCCCATTTATGAGACAAAGTAACTAAAACACAGACATCAAGTGCCTGGCTACTCAGCTGGAAAATGACAAAGTAGATCTTGACCTAGACAGTGAGGCTACAGAAGCCGTTCTTAAAACTATTCTATCAGGTTAGGAATATTTTTTATCCTGCAAATTAGAAAAATCAAGAATTATTTATGATTAAAAAAATCATTTTCAGTAATAGAATCACCATCAGAGGATATCCTGATTAAACTGCATGGTAGGTACCCAGAACCAAAAGAGGAGAGTTCCAACATGTCTCATTCAGGTGGTTCTTCTGATGATGTCAATCCCCAACCCCCTTAAAAAACTGTTGTTGTTGTTTTAAACTTGAGTCTAATGGGTGAATAATGTGTCAATTCCTTTTCTTCTCCTATATTAACAGCTATACTAATGTTCAGAAGCCCTTCACTGTAAAACCCAGACCCACAGATTAACTACCCAAAGGCAGATTATAGGTTAAACCTCTGTGATCATAATGATGGGGAGAAGAATGAAATTACAGTCCTTCCCTTGTTTGTTTCTGTCTGTCTGTCTGTCTAGTTTTGAGACAGGGTCTTACTAGTTTTGAGACAGGGTCTTACTATGTAACCTTGGCTAGCCTGGAATTCACTGTGTAGATGAGGCTACCCTTGAACTCATAGAGCTCTGCTTGCTTTGGCCTCCTGAGTGCTGGGATTAAAGGCATGATTCACCATGCCCAGCCTCCTTCACTTGCATTAAAATAAAAAAATGAATGGGAATTACATATTCTTTCCAGAATGTCAAGATGGTCTGTGTAACATTTCTGTCTACTGTGTTGGGCAGGCTCAGCTACTACAAGATAAAGCATTCCAGATCATGGTAGACTCTTAAAAGATAACGAGGCCTAGTAACACCAATTATTCCCAGCTTATCAAAAACCCTGGCATATTTTTTAATCATAAAGCAGAACCATAGCATGTATTGGGCTCCTTTTTCCCTTGGTGCTTGAGGATCTGCCATTACCATGAAATGACACAGTAAATATCTGTACTAGAAAGTTCATGACCAGCCACCTCCTTCAGAGGAGAGAGCTGTCACTGATGGGCTCTCTTATCACAGAAGGCAGCAGTACTCAGATCAGAAATTTAGGAAACACTTGCCAAAAAGGACAAGACCACACCAGATACTGTCTTTATATTTGGATACAGAATCCATTTCAGTAGTGGCAAGATAATTAGCTTTGTTGTGACTGAACAAAGGGAAATGAACCCAAACATAGACCTACAAGACATAGCCTGTATGAGAAAAAATGAAGAGCACAGTGAAAGAAACTCTGAGACCAGAAGAATTTAGAAAGTCAAGGAGACTGCAAAGGCCAAAACTATCCTGGCAAAATGTTAGCTGGAGATAGGGTAACAGCAGAGACAAGATTACATAGTGATTGATCAGCATTAAGGTGCAAAGCTCTGAGAGGACTAGGAAACTGTGAAAACTGGTTTCTTAGAAACATCTCAGTGGGCTTAATTTCACAGAGACACACTCCTAGGAGGAATCACACTAAGTCAGCTCCCTGGGGACAGGCATTTTTGTCACTGCTGAATCCTTACTGTACACAGAAGAGATTCACTTATCAGCATTTATTGGAATACATGAATGTGTAGAAATAACCTCGAAGGAAGCTGACATAAAGAGGGTGTACACTGAAGTGACTACTCAGAGAACTGTGCTAGGCAGAAATGAAAGCCACCTCAAATATGTATCTTAGAGATTCAGTTTTTGTATATGTATATATGTGCATATCATGTGCATGTTTGTGTACGTATGTACATATATGTGAGCAGGTGTATGTGCTCATGCATATGGAGGCCAAAGGATAAACTCAGGTGTTGTTCTTCAGGAACTGTCTACCTTTACTTTTGAGACAGCATCTCTCACTGTCTAAGCTAGCTGTCCAGTGAGCCTCAGGCATCCTTCCCGTATCCACTTACCCAGATGTGCATGCGCCATCATGCTCAACTTTTTAAATGTGTGTTCTAAGGATGTAACCTAGGTCTTCACACTGAATGGCAAGCATTTTACTGAGCGAGCTATTTCCCAACTCCAGATTCAGTTTTTAATTGGACAATTTCTTCCTCTTTGGAGAAGTATGATTAAGCACAGGGTAGAGGCCAGTTTCACAAGTCAGTGTCTATAACATTATTTGCTATTCTGAATCTCTTTTTCCCCCATTGATATGTCAGAAATCCCCAATCTGAATTAAATTTAAACATGCTTTAAAAATTCAGGGTCTTCGAGTACCCACATGTGTTTAATTCCTCAGCTCCTTACAACAATTGGACAAGTTTACATAAGTAGAACCAAGCAAATGGGTCTTCAGAAAGATGTCTGGGTCCCTATGTTGTTGTGCAATATTTGACTGCACTGTAACACTGTGTTAATAAAGTTAACTTTGATTTAGGGGGCAGAGTCAGCGGCTAGCTGTATGAAATTAGCCACTGAGAAGCCAGGAATATGGAGAGAAGACGCACAGGAAGGAGAAGGGAGGGACTTGGATTTTTCTCAGTCTCTTTGATCTGGGAATTGTGGAAGAAGGATAGCTCGCTGGTCCTCTATAGCTTCTTTTATCTGTCAGGTTTTTACCCCAATATCTGACTCCTGAGTCTTTATTGATAATAGAACAATTTAGATAAACACTTCACTGTGTCCCTTACTGTTTTACAACATGTTTCCTTCTTGCGAGCAAGTCTCACTGACAAAAGGCAAGGCAAGCTGGATGTGTGCCTGTAATTCTAGCATCTCAGAGGCTGGGACAGGAGAGTCAAGAGTTTCAGGCCGCCCTAGACTAAATATTGAATCCTTATCTTAACAAACAAACAAAGCCATTAAATAGTCATTAAATTCAAAAAATCACATGCCAAGATCTGAGATGGCTAATCCAGTCCCCCAGTCCCATTCTTAAGTAAAATATAGTTTAGTATTAAGTCATTTATGATTTTTCTTTTAATATTTTTAAAACACTCTATTTATCTTGGATAATCTGCAGGTGTTTTGTTTTGTTTTGCTTTGTGTCTTAAAAGTCATCAGTTAACGTAGATAGCACGTTCAGGCAAAGAAACAGCTGGTGGATGTCTTAGTCTGACTAATGGCTGGAACCCACTTGAGCATTTCCAGCATTCACTCCTGCAGATGAAATAACCAGAAAACACTCATTCTGGAAAAGAATGAGAAAGAATTTTCCCGTTTTCTGGAAAACTTCTGGAAACCAACCTAACAAAGCACTGAGGAAACAGTTTTCAAGGCACTCAGGTCCTGGAGGCCACTGACTGAAGCTAGAAGAGGTCGCTACTGAGTAAATTAAAGCACTACTCTGATACCCCATACCAAAAAATAGGAGCACCCTGGCTACTAACCTTCTCTCAAATAGATGATCTAGGATTATGGAATGTTTTTGATCTGCATAGAAGTCAAATAAATTAGAAAATACTATCCTATTTCTATGAATCTTGATACATACTCTGTAAATTTATAAAAACCCTCACTTGTGATTTATAACAATGTCGCTTCCTTAAGAGAAATAATTTTTGAGTTAATATAAAGTGGCATATAGACATCTCTCTCAATGTGGAGACAGTTTTGGTCTTTGAGCCCCAAAGAATTATTCTTCTTAGCAGGTTGGTCAGCCTCTCTCCTTTCTGTTAATCAGGTTCCTTTGAGCCTCTTCTTTTCTGCTTTTGTAGAATTCAGTTTGAGCAAGAATCTTACTAATGCACAACATGATAGTTGATCATTCAAAATACCCAACCAACCCTGGCTAGCCTTCAGTAAGAATTCTACTGAGTCCAAGAATTCTGCTGAGTCTGTCTAGCAAGAATCCCTCTTGGCTCTCATGCTTCTTCTTAGTAATTTTCCAGTTACTGATGCCTCCTGAACACTCTTCCCCTAGGCTGTACATTCCTAATCCCTTTTCCCAAACTGCAAGACCTCCTCATCAAGGTCCCTTGATCTCTTGCCACCGCCATCATTGAGTAAAGTCTTCCTTACTGAGTTCAACAGGTGGCAGGAATAACATTTTCTTTAACATTGTTAGTTGTTGCTGTCTGTTCTATTTCTTTCAGGTAAAGGAAATAGTAATGCTCGTGAGACTAAATCTTGGTGTATATCTCTGTTGGCAAGAAGCCAAGCAGCATTTTAGAAAATTAAAAGCAAGTTATAAAATGCTCTGATGGGTAGATGCCATGCCTGATCTGCTGAGGAAAAGTAAGAAAGCAGAGGAGATGCTAATGTCCAGGGATAAAGTCTAGTGTAGAGAAACCTCTTGCTCTTATTTGTTTTATAAACGTCATTAACATTTTATAAAAATCAAAGATTTTTTTTTGTTAGATTGTTGGGTTTTTAGGATAAGAGCTGCCCATATTGTAAGTTATATATGAAATAAAAAAAACAGGCATAATTGAGTAAATGCAACATTCCAGAGTCCAGTCAGCTGTGAAAATGACAAACAATGGCTGAAAACAGAAACTGGGGCTGCTCCACCCGCTCGGTCCTTGTGGAATGTATTCCCCACACAGCCTGAGAAGAGCTTCACGGCCAAACTCCCAGAGATCCCTAGCAGGACTATGGGACACACACCATTAAGATTTTTTTTTTTTTAAATTAAGGATGTTGCTTGAATTTCTGAAGTCCATAAAGCTTCCTTGTGCTTGCTGATGAAATACCTCCTAAAAGAGCTCATTCACTCAACAAAACCTGCCCTTTCTAGAAGCCAGACAGTTGCCTTCAAAGAGTTTAACATCTGGGTTAAAATAAAATAAATGAGGACCCTCCCATGCTCCTCCTAACAGTCACTCCAACCTGTTAGTGGCTGCAGGTGTGAGATCAGGGAACTTGTGTCACCTTACACTAAATACTCAGGTGGCATGGCTGGAGAGATGGCTTAGTGGTCAAGTTCACTAGCCGCTCTCACAGAGGACCCAGGTTTGAATCCCAAAACCCATACAGCAATTAACAACAGTCTGTAACTCCAGTTGCAGGAGCTCTAACACCCTCTTCTGACTACCTTGGGTACCAGGCACACATGTGGTATACATACATACACGCAGGCAAAATACTTTAAAAAATAAATCTAAAAAAAAAATTGAAAATACGTGCTGTTGGATGTATGGCAAATGATTCTGTAATCACTCATTTGCTAGAAGTTATGGCCATTATGGGTATACCTGCACAAATCAAAACTGATAATGCTCCATCATATGTCTCTGTTAAAATGAAACAGTTTTTTGCTTATTATAATATAAACCATATTACAGGTATACCACATAATCCTACAGGTCAAGCAGTTATAGAAAGATCAAACAGAACTCTAAAGGATATGCTAAATAAACAGAAAGGAGTAACAAAAACCCCCAGAAATAGACTACATAATGCTCTATTAACTTTGAATTTTCTCAATGCCAATGAGAAAGGAACAACAGCTGCAGAGAGACATTGGATAATAGAAAAAACTACAGAATTAAATCAACCTATATACTTTAAGGATGTGCTGACCTCAGAATGGAAACCAGGATATGTATTACATTGGGGACGAGGTTTTGCTTTTATTTCTACAGGAGAAGATAAGCTGTGGGTACCATCAAAATTGATAAAGGTTCGATTTGAACAAGAGAGACCTCTTAATTAGAGGAGGTGATAGTTCATCAACTATCATGAACATCCAATTTAAACTTACACCAGTAACATATATCTTTTCATTTAATCAGATAGTAACTTGCCCAAAAGGAACATCCCCAAAAAACCTTGGGGAAAGGTTTTTGTTTTTGTCTTTTAGGAGAATGAAGGTTAAGGAATTTGAAGAACACTGGACAAATGAGACAACTGAAGAAAAGGGACAAATCGTCTATCCTAAGAAACAGAGTGAAATGGCGATGGGTATGTTATCTAAAAAATTTTATGTCTTCCTAAATGTTTGTTTCTGCTTTTCTTTAAAGATTTAACACTATTTAACTTCTAATAGTCCCAGTTCAATTAAAATTTAAAGCTGACTTTGGAGTTGGAGAATGGCTCGCTCCTTCTTTAAACTCAAGCATGTTGTTAAAAGGAAAATGCAAACTCCCTGTATCATGCCAGAGGGAAAGAGCCATCTTCTGCTATGGGACAGGAGAAAAGCCAAATTAATTAAGGGACTATTCTATTACTAATCTTAACTCTTTGATTCTATTCTGATTCTTTAAACTTTTCTTAAAGTATGAAATTTATATCAAAATTTACAAGATTAATATATATAGATATATATACATTTTAAACTTTGTTAAGATATGAATGGTCATATAGAATACTAACTAATTCTAAAAAGCCACATATATAGTCTTTGTGTTCGAGTCTCTTATCAATTTTTTGCAGGAAATCACGGTCAGGCCTAACATCAACTGAAGTCTCCAGGAAGAAGATGGGGCCCCACAACAACAACAATTCCACGTGGACAATAATAACATCACTAAGCTGACAAACATCATCTACAGATCAGCTTTGAACTACAAAGTGCTCAGAGCAATTCTGAGAGCGCTAGCTGAGATGATCCAGTCTCAAAGACTACTTGAATAAGGATTTGAGATAAACCCTGAACTTTGGCATTATACACAGACTGGATAACGAAGGATATAGTTACCTTTCCTAGAATTTGACAATTAACCTAAAATTTTTCTTTCAGGATAAAGATAACTTCGCCCATACCCAGCAGGAAGCAAATTCAAGAATACGACGCCCACATTCCTAAAGAGGTGGTGTGGGGTGGTTGGTTTTTTTGGTCTTTTAGGTCTTTTAATGGGTTTTGGGTCTGGGATAATTTTCATTGATTAGGGGGGTTGGTTACAAGTTGTTGTAAAGGGTGAGGAAAAGGGCTAAGCAAAGGAGATTAGATTTAAGGTTCTTATTTAAAAAAAAAGAGAGAAAGAAAGAAAGAAAAAATGTAAATACTTTACATTGGATTGGATTGTTTTATATTGTATACAAATTATATATATTGAAATTGATATTATTAGAAAATGCTATATGTATATTTCTAATTGTACCGTTCATTTAACAATGTAATGCAATTTTCTAATCCTTGAATGTTATTACCAACTATTAGGATATAAAGAAATGAAAGTTAGTAGTTAGACATTATAATAGAACTTGTAGTTATATTAGGTATGTTTTCAAGATTGAGTAGATATATTTTAGATAGACAGGTTATCTTCAAACCCTTCAGAGATCTACAGAATATGGCATTTAAAATGTTTTAATAACTTAGAAAATTTTTCTTTTTTGTTATGACTATGAGACATGTCGGCTCCTGACAGTACCAATCTACTTCAGAGAAAATATGGGCATTGAAAAAACTGTAATTGGAGTTAACTTTCATTGTAGCAAAAGTTAGCCACTGGACAATAAAGTATCCTCGAATCAACTGCTGACGAACAGGACAGACAAGACACGAAACAAAGGACTACTGATTCTTGTCAAAACAAGTGTGGTTATGGCTTTATCAAAAGGCATCTTCTGAGGCCAGGACAATATGGCACCATCCCTGAAGTGGCCTTCATAATCCAGGAAAGGTACAGTGCCCTTTTCTTCGAAGGCAGCTGAACAGGCAGTGGGCCGATGGCTTCTGATGTGCAATGGGGAGGTAGCTGAAACAGTTATTCTTGAAGAGTAATTAAGCTCACACCTCTCAACAGAAGAATGGCATTTAATAGAGGGATGTGGAGAAGAACGGGATGCTGAAATGAAGCCACATACACACATAGCCAAGAAGAATGGACAGCTGAATTAAAAAAACATCAACAATTTCCAGAATTTAAAATCCTGAATCATGACATGAAACTAGTGGAATTCAGGTATTTCTGGTATTTAGACTGCTCTCACCCAATGTGAGGTTGAACTGTTGACCTTGTGTACATTCTACTTCACAAATGAGTCTGTCAGATACACTAAGCCTATAGGCTGAAGATGATGCCCCAACACTGCGGAGAAACCTCAGATGATTGTCCAGGCAGCTGGCTGTTTCTGTCAACTCACAAGTTTTTGGAAGTTGCTTGCATATACTTCCTGTTTTTATTTTTTTTGTTAGCTAATACTATTTCCTTCTTGGGTCTCTGAGGGAGTTGAAGATTAGTTAGTTATAGTTGACGATTAATTAGGATAGAAAGTGAATTAGATACAACAGAATAGATAATGGAATTATTTTCTCTGAATTTGTCAAATACAAATGAACTAGACATTGTTTAGGTATTTATTACTTATATATTGTATATAGTTATTGTACTTTTGTATATAGTTTTTCTTATGTTAGTTATAAGCTTTTTCTTTTTTCCTTTTTATTAAAATAGAAAAGGGGAAATATGGTGATATTTTATTTGTATTAAAATGTTATTTGTATGTTAATAAATAAAGTTGCCCGGGGGTCAGAGCTATTAGCAAGCCATAGGAAAGCAGGGCAGTGGTGGTGTATACTTGTAATCCCAGCACTTGGTATGCAGAGCTGGGTAAGTCTCTGTGTGTTCAGGGATACAGCCATTATTGGACACACATGCCTTTAATCTCAATACCAAGCAAGGAAAACCTGGAGGCCTATACAGACAGGCCGTGACGAGGCGGTCATGTGGTTGGGTTTACAACCAATGAGAAGGCAGAACAGGAACACTATATAAAGACATTAACACAGGGGTAGTGAGTTCGGAGAGGTAGGACCACTGCAGGAGGAAGGGTAAGGTTTTAGCTCTTAGCTCTGACCTCTTGGCTTTCTTCTTTGCATTGGTTCTGTGTTTCTTATTTAATAAGAAGGTTGGTTGCATCTACAAATACGTAGGTGGGAGACACAGGTAACATGCTCATAAAAGCAGATGACTGAGGACTCAGCATATCATGGCAGAATCAGAGAAAACTGTTTTCAGCTAAGATGCCTAGTCAGTATATCAACTATCAATGTACATTCATGTATGCAACATGTATTTGCTCAAATGTTTACATAACAGTTACTATCTTCATGTAATTTATAATCAGGTTCTTAGGAAAAATATTTGGGAGGGACTAATAACATTTTACAGGATGGGATATGGAAAACTGCAGAAGACTATAATAGCATGCTTACATCTAACAAATTACTAAACTTATTTTTACGATTCTATTTATTGCTGTTTTATGGGATAATTACACATCTTATAATTAAAAGTTTTTCTAGAGTAAGCAGAATGGAGTGGCACTTTGGAAAAAGTAGGACTTACTAGGTTCAAACATATCCTCTGGTACACTGACAAGAGTAATGGCTACAATAAATTAAAGACATTTCTGTCCAAACGAATTCACAGAGCTGCCTCGAACCCCTGTGCATATATATAAAAGTGCTCCAAAGATTAATTCCTTCTGGATCTGATGGAAATAGAGTAAGACAAGGGGGTCTGAGGGTGCTGGCATTTTATGTTCAAATAAAAGTTTTAACATAAATTACAGACCAAATCCCAACTTCAGCACCTAACTTGGGTTCTTACTTTCTCAGACTTGTTCTACATTGCCTCAGCCGTAGGTTCAAACTGTGTCTTCAGTCATTGTGAAGTAGTCCAACAGGAATGAGAATTACAATCTTTATTCAAGCTGTGGACATAACAGCACATATTCAGACACGAGTCTGAAAAGCTGCCTCTTGCTCATAAGGATATAAAAATCTCTTATTCCTTCTAAAAGAGATTTCTGACAAAGAAATTAACCAGGCTGAGACAATGTCAAACATTGCATTTAACCTTATTTGCCAAAACTCGTGGAGAGTTGGACAGCTAATGCCTTGCTTATGGGTGTATGTTCTTAATTCAAAGTGGCAAGGGTGGGTGCAGGGCCATGCTGTAGACATACTTCCTTTCCTGAGCCAGACAGGCCTGTTACTGCCTGAGTTTCCTGGCCTGCTTTCTGGCTTGTCTGGCCTGTGGGTAACCCAGAGGAAGCAGCATTTGGAGTCTCCCCATGTCAGAGCTGGCTGCATGAAGCTCAGACATCCTCAGTATAAAGCAGCTGGACAAAAAAGCCTACATTTTGTACAATTAGAAGGAAGGGAAAAATCAAGCACATGGCAATTAAGGGAAGTTATAGAAATACTCACGTCCAGCTACAGAATAAAGTTATATACACAAAATTATGTCAATTATAAAGAAAAGTAGATTATTTCATGCACTTTTGTGATTATTCAAGTTAGAGTTGTACCAGTCTTAGAAATGACATACTCTCCCACTTTAGACCTTAGGAACCTGAGGCCCAGAAATTCTTGGGTTAAGTTCTGCAATTTATTCTCATTATTACTGCTTCTTGGAGACAGTCCAAAGGAGGGCTGGCCCACATCCTCCATAGGATAGTAACTGAGGAACAATTGCTTAAGATGCAAATCACTTTAAAAGTATTCACAATTAACTGGGGTTTATTTATATTATCACTTAGAACTTTTTCTAGATTTTAGCTCTTGGTGCAGGGAGGAGGAGCTTGGACTGCCTCAACTCAATGTACCAGGTTCTGCTGTCTCCCCATGGGAGACCTTGCAATGGAGAGGGTGGGAAAGGGGGAAGGGTTGGAGGGAATGCTGGGGGGTGGGAGGAGAAGGACAGGGGAATCTGTGGTTGGTATGTAAAATGAATAGAAAATCTCTTAATAAAAAAAGAAAAAAAAAAGACTCAAACTGAAGAAGCATGAAACATGGACCAGAGGACTAGGGTTATTGAGCTCAAACACTTTCAGGACACATCATTTTAAGGAAAAGCCTCTTTGATCTTCCACTTTCTAGTCTATTTTCATTCGTTAAATATTTACTGAATCTCCATTGGGCCAAGCCTGGTCTAGGTGTTTGAACTGAAAGGGAAATAAATCCACAAGGGTTTCCCCTCACAGACTTTACATTCTAATGGTGAGCATGAGTAGAGAGGACAGAAGAGAAGTAAATGGTGTTTGAAAATGATGATGACTAGGGGTGAAGGAAGGCATGAATGAACAGGCCACACTGGAAGCACAGAAAGGCATCTGGGGTAGGTCACTGAGAGGAATTTTTTGACTCAGGGTCTACAGTACTGAGGAAGGCAACCAAGCAAGGATCTGGGGAAAGAGCATTACAGGAAGTGGGAAATGCCAGTACAAAGACCCTGAGGCTGGAGCGTGCCTGGGGATCTGAGCAACAAGGAGGGCAGCCCAGCCAGGGCAAGGTATAAGGAGATGAGGCCACAGAGAACCAGGAGACCTGCTTCCTTCCTGGTCACCCAGATTGAGTCCTTTACTTAGAAGGTCTGAGCAGGATCTCAGGCTATGACCTATGATGTCACTCTGGCTAACAGCTTGTTTATTTCAAGGTCCAGGAGAACAAGTTACGTTTGCACAGTTCTTAAGGACTAACTGTGTTGGTATCTGTGGAAGGTCTTCAGAATGTTAAGAGATATAAAATGTGAGGACTGTCACCATGTGGAGTTTTGTGGCAGAGTGGAAATGCCAAGCTTTATAATAGTTATGGATCTGAAGGCTAGCTGTTCCAGTTACTAGCTAGCAAGTTTACTGATACCTAACCATATTTCAAGAGTTAATTATGCCAAGCACCTATCATAGCAAGCAATATACACTTTTCAATATAGCAAGAAATGAAAGGTGCCTCTGCATTCCAGAGCACGGGTATTCTCAGAGCATCAGCGATCCTGGGGTCTAGCCTGCCCTTCCACTACCTGTTTCATGGTCTTACAGAGAGGAAGTTGATGCACTGTCTACTTTTCATTCATTCAACTTACAATGACGCTGCTTTCCTGGGGGCAATGTGAGGGTTCAGGAGTGAATACATATAACATCACTGTACAACAAGAAAGACTGCAGTGTTCCTACTGTTCATACAAGTGTGGCTAAGACTAATGTTAAGACAATGGAAAAAAAAATCCAAGGGAGTGGCTGCATTGGAAGCCAACAGACTGATCTGTTTATCTTGAAAACAGTATCCAGAACTTTCCCCCCTTGTTCAATCCCAGATAAGGGAGGAGAAGAGGAGGCGGAGGGGAGACAGGAGGTGAGGAAGAAGACCAGGGAGGGGAGAGCTCCTTGTAGCAGCAGATCTCTATCACACTGTAGAAACAGTGTCAGAGAAGAAACAACGGCAAGCACTAAAATCCTCAAGTCCTCAGTAAGTGTGCCAGAAACACTAAGAACGCCAGCCCGTTCCCTATCTCTCTCCAGTTTTAAGGCAAATTTATCCAAACAGCTCCAGTAACTTGGTCTTTTATTCTGACCTGAACCCTTGACATTGTTTTCTAGGCTTCTTCAGTGAATACCTTGGGGTCCTTCCTGTTAAGCAACTGGATCCACAGCATAGTTTTTATGGGATATGGTTAGTCTCACAGAAGTCAAGCTATAGCCTAAAAACTGGGTTGGTTTATGACTTAGAATTTCTTCAGAGAGCCTCCTTTTCCTGAGATTCAAACAAACAAACAAACAAACAAACAAACAAAGGACACAACAACAATAAAACCTTTAATGCAGAGAAGAACTAAGGGCCAGCAGTGACCCCTTACTTTCATAACATCCCATCAAAATCCCTCCAAATTCACAAAGCTACCTTAGTTTGCAGCTGGGCATCACAAACCCTAAACAACCAAAGTACAGTCATCACCTAGGTGCTTGCACTAACAGATATTACACGATCTTTAAAAACCTACAAATATGCTTAATTTAACCTTTATTTTTAAAGTGGAGACTGACATTCTCAATTTAATTAACTCAGCATATTCAGGTATGTTCTTCCAATGAAAGTTTGTCCCTACGATCAATGTGATTCAATTACATAAATATTTATACAGCAGCTGCTATGTGCTAGGCAGTGTGCTGGGTGTTGGAGAAACAGAGATGAGTAAGACCTGGCCCCCAATCAAAGCATTTGACATCTAGTAAAAAGAGCAGCTATGTAAACACACCTAACAGGGCCTAAGTGTGAGATGGGTAGGTATGGGTGCAGTCTCACCTCACAAGGAGGCAGGGTGTCCACCCTGACATGGCAGAGGTGGCGACAGGAAAGGCTTTCTGAAGGAGATACACTTGAGCCAGACTTTGGAGGATTCTTCTGAGCTAGGGAAATTCTGGAGTGGGTAAGCATGAGGGAATACATCAAGTCTGGGTGATACACCGTGCAAGGTGCTGCTGAAGAACACAGTGTGGGGCGGGACGGGGCAGATGAGGCAAGGGAGGAGGGAGGAGAGGCATTCACAGAGCTTAGGAGGAATCCCAGGGGCAGTGGTGAGCACTGAAGGGCTCTAAAGAAGTGAGACACGGGATCAGAGTGGAATTTATTGGAATTGCTATTTATTAAACAGTGCAATGTTATTTATTAAGTGGCACTGTTTACCCTGCAAGAAAAGCCACGAGGTACAACAAAACCTACTATAAGAGTTTATTAAGGGAATAGAGAGGGGGTGTGCATAGGCCTATGGAATGACCGTGCAGGAAGAGAGGGGAGGAATAGACGGAACCCACTTTTATAAGTGCCCCCCACATGTGCATATGGGCTTACATAGTTACGCCACACATGTGCATAGATTACGTGATCATGCAGCACATGGGTTACGTAGGATGTAAGGCCCTAGGATGACTAAGCATCTTGCCTGGCTACATAGCTGGGGGAGTGGCTAGGAATTCTAACAGGAATAGGACGTTCTGGTGGTAATGTGGGAAACAGAGATGGTAGGGGATGGCAGCAACAATAAACAGATGCCTCAGTCCTAAACCTTACATGTTCTAATTTATTTCCTCAGGAGCATTCTGTTGACTCATACCTACTAGTTAAGATAAAAACACAGAAGAATACTTTCCATACAAGTCCAGCGTGTAAAGTATACCCCACTTGATGTGTGAGGCACACTGTTTATAAGTTTAGTTCATCTCTGAAAAAAAGCCTAGTGTAAAAGTAGAATATTCAAATCAGGCTCTTAGGCCAACAGTGACTTTTGGGGCAACAAAATGATATGGCCTACTGTAGAATTTTCAGAAACAGGCTGTTCGGAAGGGTTCTGGAGAAATAAAGGATTAGGAAGGGATTACTGAAGAATTTGCTACATTTCCTACACTGCTTTCAATTTGTATGCTGCCTTTTATTGGGACTAACTTTGGTTACACTACTGAAAAACAGACATACATACTTCTGTGGTTATGTCTGCTCAGAAATTAGTACGACTAAACATATAAAAGCAATGAAACACTTTATGAGAAAGAAACATATTGGTTTATAGTACTGACAGGTGGGAAGGGGTCTAAAATCAGGAAGGGAACCAATACACACTGTTCATTTAATCCTTAAAACAGCCTTTATACCTGTGGATGATGGTGGTGCATGGCTTTAATCCCAGCACTCGGATTAAACTCAGTCTCTGTGAGTTCACGGCTATCCTTGTCTACAAAGTGAGTTCAGGCCAGCCAGGGCTACATAGCAAGACCCTGTCTCAACAACGACAAAATAAAGTTGGACATTATCAAAACAACAACAAACCAAAACAAAACCTTATGAGGTACGTGGCAGAGCCCCCTTATTACAACATCACAAATGTAGTCTTAGGTATTTATATTAATTTCTCCAAACACACAACTGTGAAGTGGTAGAATCAAATTTGAACTCAGGTCAGAGCTTGCTGTCATGGGAAAGTATCAGATATGTTACATAATAATAAGGGGAGTCTACTGGGTACCTCATAAGGTGGTATAAACCATCATGCTTCTTTCTTGAAAAAAAAAAAAAAAAGTATGTTATTTGGGGAAGGAATCTTCCTGGGAATGGTTAGTGCAAAGAGCGTTGTTCCAAGAAAAAAAATCAGAGTATGTGAGAGCTGGTTATAACTCTTCCTTGGGAATTTATGGGTTACTGCAGGAACCAGGTTTAGGGTCCCCGGTGGTGGAATGACCTCACTCCTTAGAACGCAACGCAGCAAAACATGCTAACTGTCATGCAATGTTTGTTTTTTTGCAAGCTTGTAAAAACATATTGGGGGAAGGAGGAGTTGCTGAACTTGAAACCAAAAAGAAGAGCAATGGAGAGACAGCTTGGAAGGAGAGACGCCCCGATTCTCACTGCAGGGAGACTGACAGTTGGATCTGCACTCCTGACTAGCACAGGACTTTACAGTGGGTGTTAGGCATGTGTTTTCTTTAAAGGGACTTTGGGAGAGTATGTGGTGCAGTCAATACAAGCTCTGCTAGCACTGGGAAAGTCTATAACCCACAGGAACCACAGGACTGAAAAACAGCAGCACACAGGTCTGTGTTGCTTTCAAGTCCCCACTACATCAGTGGCTTTTGTTCCCGGTAAAGAATTTCCTGCTCCTTCCTTGGCCAACGGCCACCCACCTTCCATCCCCACTCCCCTCTCCAGGACTGATGACAGATCCCAGAACTCATGTATGCTAGGCAATAGCCCTGAGCCTCCTTGCCTCCTGTTTTCCATTTGAAGACAGGCTCTTGGTTAGTTGCTTAGACCCTGAACTTGTAACCCTCCTGTCTAAGCCTTCCACTTAGCTGAAATACAGGTGTATACTACTGGCTAGCACTTCTTGTTTCTATCAAAATTGTCATCAGGTTCTGTGAAGTGGATCTATTTAAAAGACATGGAGGAAGATAGTAACAACTTATTGTAGTTATAAATCTGGAGGAAGGTCTGGAAAGTGCTGGGCGAGAAGCATTATGTTGTTTCCTCTGTCCAGTATTCATGCTGGGATTAAAGGTATGCACCACTACACCTGTCCTCTGCCCAGATAGCCTACCAGAGTTGGTGCAGCTTCCAGGGAGACCTCATGCACAACAGAAGCACCTGCTTGGATGAGCTCTGCTCACATTAAAAGAACAGGTATGTGGCTTCAAACATTGTTAAACATCTTTTCACAGAGTAAAGTGTTATATTTACAGTAGTTACAGATTACATAGACACCAGCAGGTACCTACCAGACTATCTCTGCTTAATTTCCAAACATCACCTTGTACATGGTTTCACTGTTTTCATGTGGTTCTTTACCAGTTATGCTGACATTAAGAACCACGCTACTCCTAAACAAAGTACACTACTGCTCCTCCATGATAATAACCTCATAAACTTTACAAAGACCACAGAGGGCATGCTAGGAAGTTTCTGAATAAAAATTGGCCCAAATCAAATTTTTTCAAGTTTCCTACATTTGCTAATTTTCTCTTTCTCTGGCATTTCATAGTAGGACCAACTAAACCAAACTCAAGAAAAACAAATTCATTAGTTTAGTAGAAAGGAAGACGGTGTTCCTTTGACTTACCTACAGTATCTATTTGGCTCCTAAGACATTCTCAGCATAAAGATGTGAATATAACATATGTGTGAAGAAAATCTCATGTCTATTCCAGAAAACATGAACTCAGAATGCAATACCAACACCTACGCACTGAGGGGGCTACAGACAAGCAGGGGAGCAAGGCAACACCAGAGCAGCAGTGTGTGCTGACATGAACTCTGAAAGACCCATGAGACTTCTCTACTTAAAGGTAGAAGCAGGAAAAAGGGTGTGTGTGTGTGTGTGTGTGTGTGTGTGTGTGTGTGTGTGTGTGTGTATGAATCTCACTGAAAATACAAATAGTTAGTTGAACAGACTAAGAGCAGATGTTTTCCAGTTTAGTTCTTAGAAAGATACCTCCCCTCTGCTAAATAGAGAGGATCCCAAGGAAGTATCATTTTCCTTCATCAGCAAAAAAATGTTGAGTTATATTCATGACAGAAACATTTCCTCATGAATGAGTCTCTAAGACACAATAAAATGGATAAGATGATATGCAAACAGTTGAACAGGTCCTTTAAAATGAGGTTAATTGGATACATGAACATTATCCCCTTGTCTTCAAGTATAGCAAGAATGTTCTACTATAATATACATGAGTTTATGTAGCTATTGGGTGTATACGTTTTTTCATCCTGGTGTCTCTCACCTCTTACCACAATGACGAGAACTTCAGGAATGTGACTTGAACTGACTATATACAAAGGTATTCACTGAGGAACTACATGCAGGATGGGACTCCCTAGAATAAAATGGAGAAGGTGGCACTGACAAGCTAGCCCAACTGTCAGCAGGCTTAAAGAGAAAAAAAAAATCAAAATTAACTGTCCTTGGAATGGGTAGACAGGAGATTTATCATGTTCATGGCCCAATTCTTTTAATGGTTCCTATTAGCTATCACAGTCTTAGTGTGAGCCAGTTTTCCTGGAAAAATAAATTGTCACACACAAAGAAATGTAGACAAAAACGCGAGGAGACAGACTCTCTGTACTATTAAATGTCATGTTATATTTGAATATAGAACTAGTTTGTTGGTCTGGGACAGGCTGGTTTATGAAAGTGGCTGATGGCTACTTTTGGAAAATGTTTTCTAAAAGAGAGTTTTGTATGTTTAAGTGCCAAGGAAAAGTAAGCAAACCCTGAAATTGATGTCTCCTAAATTCAGATGGAATGAATTTATACAAAGGTCTTTAATTAGATGAACTTAAAATCTCAGAAAAGCTGTACTTTATAGTCCTCATGTTTCTTCATACTTTAATACAGTGGTGAAAGCAGCTCTTCTGGTTTATCATAAAAGACACAAGGACTAGTCTGTGAGCAAGTCTTGCTGTGACCTGAAATGCTTCTTCTTTGTTGCCCATCATGGATGATGAGATCATCAACACAGTACCTTCTAGTCTGCAGTTACAGTACCAAATGGATATTGAGTTTTACTGTCTTCACTCACTCACACAGTGTGCTTAAGAGAAAGGCTAAAGATAACAACAAGTGGTAGTCTACAGAATACTGTAATGGACCATGCAATGGACCATGAAGTCCAGTTATGGTCACTTGAAGCTTCTCAGTTACCTTAATAGTTAAGTATGGCTAATGCCTATTTCGTATAATCTCTGTGAAGACCAAATGCAAACCATATGCCAATGAACACAGGAAAATATATAATGCACATAGTGGGTGCTCAAAAAGGGAGATCTGAACCTGAACTTAAAATTCTAAACTACTGAAGCTTCATGAAAACATCAACACTGGTCCTTGCTATAGTTTAGGTATCCAAGTGTCTGGGCCTTCAGTAGAGGTATTAATATCAATGATACTCTATGTCCTACCATTTTGTCTGCCACCTCAAGGTGCAGCCCAGCTGTAAATGAGCCAGGGTTTTGCAGATGATGGCTGATGAAGTCCAGGTAGATGAAAATGAAGGCAAGCGAAGGGAATGGTGGAAGGACATCAAAGTTGAGTCACTTGAGCTCTAGAGCTGTGACGGGGTAGGGCAGATGGGGGCCTGGGAGAGGGGAGTGGGAAAGTTACACCAATAATTTCTAGAGTGAAATTTGTACATTGTAAGGTATTCAAACTATTTTCTGTTGCAGGATATTTGATCACACTATGTGAAAATTTGTCACTGTTTTACCTTGCCTGCCTAGGCACCCTCTGATTAGTCTAATTAGTTCCCGGTAAAGAATTTCCTGCCAATAGCTAGGCAGGAGAGGATAGGTGAGATTTCTGGGGAGAGAGAATAATTCTGGAAAGAGAGGCGGAATTAGCCATCGAGACACAGAAGGAGTCAGACGTGCAGAATGGAGGAGAGGTAAAAAGCCATGTGGCAGAATGTAGAATAACAGAAACAAGTTAATTTAAGTTATAAGAGCTAGTGGGACAAGCCTAAGCTAATGCCTAACTTTTAATATTAATAGTAAGTCTCCATGTCATTATTTGGGGCCTAGAGGTCTAGAGAAAGTCTGACAAAAAAGACTGGCTACAATTTTCTGCTTATTTACTGGATTATCCTACAGTTTATGTGTTATAATGTATATGACTAATTTTTATAAAAATTGAAAAATGTTATAATACTTTGTAATAAGATTACAATTAACAATAAGATATCTTTACTTAAAAAAAAAATCCCTAAACTATCTAGCATATAGTCAGTGAATGCTCAAAAAGCATCCTATTTAAAAAACACTTTAGCTTTTTGGAGCCCAGTGCCTAGAGTTGGACACCTTACACAGCCTTGGTGCAGGGGAAGGGGCTTGGACCTGCCTCAACTGGATGTACCAGGCTCTGCTGACTCCCCATGGGAGGCCTTGCCTTGGAGGAGGTGGGAATGGGAAGTGGGTTGAGGGGAGAAGGCTAGGGGTGGGAAGAGGGAGGAGAGGGATCTGTGGTTCGTATGTAAAATGATAATAATAAAAAATACTTTAAAGTGTGTGAGCATCTTGGATCAACATTATTTATTTCTACCATCTTACTGTTCCAACAGTGCAGTTCATATTTTTCTGATGATTTGCTCCGGAACCTTTCTTCATGGAGCCCTGTACATTATTTCTTTAAAATGAGAAAATTGATGCAAACATTTCACTATCAAGTAGGTTGCTTCTGCTTAAAAAAAAAAAACCAAAAAAACATAAAAGACATGGCACTGTTTATGATTTCCTCTTGTATTTATCCATGTATTAAGTTATATCAGAGTCACACAGTAACAACATCACAATGAGCTGACCTTTCAACAGATGGCAGAAGGGTCCTCTAATACATTTATATCCTCCGTTTCCCCTCCCCAAACACTAAGTCATTCTTCTTTCTATGCTCTCAGTGGTGTGAACAGACTACACTTGTCATTTAGCTACAGTGCTTCATCCTGGGATCTGGAAGAATGTGTTCTAGTCTCAGCTCTGTAAGTAGCTGGGTTGGATCAGCTATTTATTTCCCACCATCTTTTTTTCTCTTATCTGTATCAAGAAGCTGTTTGTCCCAGAATATGTTTCTCAGCTCTAAGACTCTTTATGAAGTCTGTGTGTCCTGCTTCCCAGTAAAGTTACTAAATCTGAAGCATGAATCATACTGAACTGCAGTCACATTACATTAAAAACAAACATTGAACCAAATTATTCTATTTTATGGTACCAAACTAAGCAATAATTGCCAAGGAACTTAACATTTACAGTGAGAACTATCTTCGTTCTTAGTCAAGCAAATGTTTTGTTTATTTGTTCTAGGTAAGAGGAAACTGGAAGGAATGACTAACGGAATAGTTTTCTATGTGAATTATTCTGTCTTTTTATCTCCACAAAACATCAATATATTTCAGACTTAACAAGCATGGTTGGTCCAAGTAACCAAAAGCATACAGGAGAAATGACATTATGTGACTTCGGAAGTTAAATTTAAAAGGTGGTGGTTTCCATTCTGGGCGATCTCACTTGCTTACTTTCTCATACTCATGGATCAGTTGCTTTGAGGGAAACAATGTGATAAGCAGCCCCATGGAGAGATCAACAGCCATGTAGGTGAACTTAGAAGCACATCATTTAGTTCCAGTCATGTCTTTAGGCCTAGACAGCATCTGAACTGCAACCTCAGAAGATACCTGATGCTAGAATCACCTTGCTAAGCTCCCTGACCCTTGGAAACAGTGTGAGGTAAGATTCTTTTAAACTAAATGGAAATAGATAACTAATATGGATTAAAAATGTTTTTATTGAAATGAAGTACCCATCATTTTTTTGCCTAGATGATAACTTTTCTTTTTTTTTTTTTTTTTTTGGTTTTTCGAGACAGGGTTTCTCTGTGTAGCTTTGCGCCTTTCCTGGAACTCACTTGGTAGTCCAGGCTGGCCTCGAACTCACAGAGATCCGCCTGGCTCTGCCTCCCGAGTGCTGGGATTAAAGGCGTGCGCCACCACCGCCCGGCGATGATAACTTTTCAATTGTGGTCTCTGTAAAAGCACCATCTTTTATAATCTTTTACCCTACTGTTAGGGATTATTTTAAAGTATTATTAAGTTTGTTCTTTGACAGTTTCCAACATGTATATAGAATGCATTCTGATTATTCTCTTTCCTTGCCCTCTCATCCCTAGAAATACCCCCAACAGTTCCTTTCCTAGATTCAAGCCTTGCAGTTTCGTTTTTGACCCATTTAGTTCAATCAAGGACATCTGTGTGACCACTGGATTGGAACCATCCATTAGAACCTTGTAGAGTCACCAGTGGGTACACAACTAAAGGCAATGCCCTCCTCTCCCTGAATCTATCAGTGGTATATGGTTCAGTAGTGAGGTATGGGGCCTCTGAGTCTCTCCTCCAACCCTGCTGTGAGTTCATGACTGCAAAGGCTGCATCCTTCCCAGGAGATGGCGTTCTGCAGCTCTTCTACCCACCTGTCAGCCTTTGCATCCTTCCCAGCCCTCTTCTATAACGTTCCCTGTTTACCCTGTGCGTCCACGAGCCTTAGGGAAATCTCTTGAACCACACTGTTTTGCCTCTTCCATGTTCAAAACCTTTAGTTGCTCCTCAAATTCATAGGATTAATCAAACCCCATACTATCTCATATACAAGGCTTTGATGAACTGGCTTCTGCTTGCCTGCTTGGTTTACATTAAGCTTATTTTAATCTTCCAAAAGGGCTAAAGTCTTTCTTTCTCTGATATTCCTATCTATACTGTTCTTATGTCTAGAATGCCTCATTCATGATTCAGTACAGGGATCACTGTGTTTGTGTATTTAATTAATTATATATTTTTCTTGGAAAACAAGAGCAGTGCCTGGTTTACATAGACGGTGTATACATTTGTTATGGCTTGTGTATGAATATCATTCATAGGCTCATGTGTTTGAACACTTGGTTTCCAGATCAGGGTGCTGCTGGAGAAGTTGTAGAACCTTTAAGAGATGGGCCTACGAGGAAGAAGTGGGTTGTCCAGGGTGGGGGGTGGGGGGAGGAGGGGCTTGACAGTTATAACCTGGGCCAGTCCTCGTCTCAGATTTTTCTGCTTCCTGAGTCTCCAAGATGTAAAGAAGCAGTTACTGCAAGCTCCTTCCACCTCAGACCAAACTACCATACCTTCCCCAACAAGGCGGCTGGCACTCTCTGGTCTGGAGCTAAAGTAAATCTCTCTTCCCTTAAGCTGCTTCTGTCAAGTATTTGGTATCAGAAACAAGGAAAGCAGCTAATAGGACATTTAATTAATTCATTTCAACAACAGTCCCTATTTATTATATATTGGGCACTTATTTTTGTAAGGTACTAGGAATAACAAAGAAAAAGAAGAAGTAAGGTTCTTTATAAAGCATTTTTTACATTTATTTATCTTGTGTGTATCTGTGTGTGCATTGTCACAGTGTGCATGTGAGGGTCAGGACAATGTGTGGGAGTGGTTCTCTCCTTCTAACCATGTGAGTTGTGGGGATTGAACTCAAGTTGTCAGCCTTGGTGGCAAGTATCTTTACCTGCTGAGCCATCTTGCTGGTCCCAAGTAAGGTTCTTAACCTACTATTTAGGAGAAAAGTCAGACAAATGAACTACTGATTACATGTGAGATAAAGGTTACAAAACGGAAAGAGTTCAGCATGCTGGGCATATCAAGCTGGGGAAGGGGCCTAACGTATGCTGTCCACCCAGGGCAGCCTTCCACGAGTGGTTGTTAAGCAGGGCATTTAATAGAAAAAATGTATCAGGGTTAAAAAAAAAAAAGTCTTAATTTCAGCCCCAAGTCACCATAGTCAGCATCATCACCAATGCCATTATCCTCCTCCTCATCGATAAAAACATCAATAAAGAGGAAGAGGGGACAGAGGTGGCTTAGCAGTGGCACACATGAACTTAACAGATGGTATTTGACAGAGAACACAATCAGAAGCAAAGGGAAAATCACACTGGTTTCATCAAGAGAAATATACCACATAGAATCTGAAGATACTCCATAACGCTCATCTTTTCACCAGCTTTCCAAAGAGATGTGATAAGACTGAATCCATTCTAAAGAGAATGACCAGAACTTGGGTACTAAGAAAACAAGTTCAAAGAAAAGGAGCTTCTAGCCAGGTGTGATGGAGCATGCCTCTGATCCCAGCACTTGGAAGGTAGAGGCAAGCAGATCTGAGTTCAAGGTCAGTCTGGTTTACACGGCAAATTCCAGGACCTGGGCTACACTGAGAGACTTTGCCTCAAAAAAAAAAAAAAAAAAAAAAAAAAAGAGGGCGTTGGGGGTGGGGAAGGAAAGGAAAGAAAAATTGCTTCTGAGGCAGGCATGGTGACATGACAGAAAGAAACAACAGACCTCTAAAAGTTGGGTCTTGGAACATAGAGATTCAGAAGGTATGCGCTGCAAACAGCTGAAGGTTATCATGCAGAAGAAAGATTACATTCATTTATAACACTGGATTAAGGAAGAGACAGAAAAGGGACAATTTACAATTGCCAGAGCTATTTAAAGCAGGCAGACTATCCCTGGAAGTAATTCTATCTCAACTGGTTGGCCACTGAACAAAATGTTTCAGAGGGGATCCAAACCCTGAAAGGGAATTAGCATGGACGACTTTGCACTAAGGCCTTGTCAATCCTAATAGTCTATGGTTTGAATCCATGGACATTAATCTTTCCTTGCCCTAATCTATATTTCCATAATGCCAAGTGGATCAGACTTCTCACAGAGTTCTGTCCCATATAGAAACTAGAGTGGAAGAACAAAGTGGGTTTTAGCTATCTTTAAGGGGGTTGCTTTCATGGCTTTCCTAGCACTTCCTCCCTTAGCAACTACTTTACAGTTTGCATTTGCCTCATTATTTAGTCTAAACCTGGTTCTTAAGGCAAGTTTGTTTCTGTAAAATCATAGTAACTGAAGAGACAATATCCCTTTGGGTAATACACACACACACACACACACACACACACACACACACACACACACACAAACATCTACTTAATCTGTACCTATATGTTAAGATTTTACATAAAAACTCTAAAAATACAGAACTTTGGAGCCTCTGTAATCCTTACTATAAAAGGTCAAGTGGAAAACTATGTTCCAATGTGGACAAAACGACAATGTATTTGATATGTACATCTGTAAGATGATGCTGGCCTACCACATCCTCAGCTTCCAGATGTCTTAAATAACAAATTAGCCTGCCAGTGCAGATAGAACTGTGCAGTGCTCCACAGAAAGTTCTGATCCCTAGTGTTTCCAGCTGGTACTACAAAAGAGAGTCCACAGAGGAGCTGAACCTATACTTACTGAACAGTTCTGAAAAACAGAAACTGAGGTTGTGTGAAATGGTTCAATATTTGGACAAAGTGCAAGGATCTTAATTTTCCAGTAGAATGATAGGTCTACTCTGATGTGTGTAAAAATAAAGAATCGGATTTTTTAGAGCTAGTAGGAAATATAAAAAAGTTGGCTTAAGTAGATGCTGACCTCTAGTTTTTATTTACTGAAAGCTAAACCATCTGTTCGAGTAGAAACAGATTTTTGCCACACAGCAGGAAGAGGAAAAGGTCTTCCTGAAAAGGAAGGAGCCTCTAGAGGTCAACTGGGTACAATGGGCTTTGCAACTAGCTCCTTGTGTCAAGGAAGGATCAAAACCCCACAAGACCCATGCAAGCTGCTCCAATCTAAACCCCAGAGTCTTGTGAAGGATCCTACAGGCTACATAATCAGTAAATAAGACAAACTCCATAGAAGACATTTTTCCTGTGCAACTGCCAACATGTCATCAAAGCCACAGTCACTCTTGGCAAAGAAAATTCTATCAAGTGCATAGAGACAGCTCTGTCACCACTGCTGCTTCATCCACTAAGGGCACAGATTTCTTTCCAGAGTTTCTTTGTAGAAGAAGATTGCAGAAAAGCTGTGCTAACGGGAGGAAGCCATGGTATGAGAATTCAAAGTGGGTATACTGATGATGTAAGAGCAAAGGGGGAATAAGGGCAGCAAGAGGAAATGAAAGGCAGGGGAGGGCTACAGAGAGCCGCTCTGTGTAAACACAACATGGGAAAATGCCCAACTTGAAAAGAAGCACTTCTGAAAATTAAGTAACGTGGTAATCTCCAGAGAAGAGCAAGGGAGGAGACTGATCAATGTGAACAACAGCACAGTCAACAAATAAGAGCATCTTTGAGTAGAGTAGGATGATGTTGGAAATGAGAGGTATGGTGGTGTGTAGTGGGGGAAAGGTAACAACGGGCCTAGAAAACTGTGGTGGCCCACGGGAGAAGGAAAATCGTTTAGCAGTGGTAGGACTTTGGAAGTGTCTTCAAGGGGAAGCAGGAATGAGACAGGACAGCTGGCAAGGAGGCAGGCAATCTGTAACAAAGGCCACATATGCACAGGGGCCGGAGTAACTTCTCTACCTAAAACTCCTTAGCTCTCAGCAGTTTCTTCCTGTACTGATCAACTCATTTTCTACCTCTACAGTTTCCATCTAATCTGGCTTCTGCCTATATCCCAACTTCCTCTCTCCTTATTTTTTGAGACTGAGTCTCTTTTATTCTGGACTGGCCTCCAACTCACTATGTGGCCAAGAATGACCTTGAACTCCAGATCTTTCTGCCTCTGTCTCCCAAGTGCTCAGATTACACCATACTTAGTTCTCAAATAAAATAAGAAAAAAATAAGGGCTGGGTATGTAGATTACTCAGTGGCAGTGTGCTTTGCCTGGTAAACTCAATGTTCTGGGTTTAATCCCTCAGCAAAGCAATCATTCTACCCATAAATAATCAAAAAGGCAAACAAACAAACAAAAACCCAGAAAGGAAACAATGAAAATATCCATCAAAGAATGGAAAAGCAAGCTATGGTAATTCACACAAAATAAACTAAAAAGACTCACCTGAGAACACAATGAGATGCCGAGTAGGGAAAAGAGACCTATCTCAAAGCTTATATACCTTATATTCCAATGATTTCACGTCAATAGCCCTCTCTTTTAAATAAGTTTTTCTGGTTACAGGTCCAGGACATATATGCATGTCTGCCTCCCATGTCATACACAAGGAGGCAAGAGGACCACTTGCAGGAGTCACTTTTCTCTTTCCCCCATGTGGGGCAAGGGGATCAAACTCAGCCCATCAGGTTTGTCAGCAAGTACCTTTACTCACCGAGTCATCTCACTGGCCCCGACAGCACTCGTGAAATACCAACACTAGGGTGTTGATGAAATGGTTAACATGGATTTGTCTTGAGGGATCTTTGTTCTTCATAAATCCACCAGCTTCCAAGGCTTATAGATTTTTTTCTTTGGAATTACTTTTGAAATTTTTCCTCTTTTCCATTTCAGGTCTTTAATAATCTCAATTGCTGCAGTGTCTCCAAGCTCAATTCTCTGCAAATTCAATTCACTTTACCCTTTCTCCAAACTCATCTTCTCTCTTTACTTCTGTCTGTTACACACCTCTGAAGAATTAATAGTTTCTTATTTTTGCAGTGCTTGAGATGGAACCCAGGGCTTCCCACAGGCTAGGTCCATAATCTATGACTAATCCATAGCCCATCCCCCAAAGTCTCTTTGACAGTCATGCTATGTTTTATAGCTTAAAGTAACTTCTTCCATTCACTAATGATCGAAGTCATCTGGATGCCTCTCTTGCAGTAAACATTTATTGCTCTTCTCTTGTCAATATGAGTCCCATTTAAAACTGTGTCTTCTCCCAGGCAACTTGCTCAGTCCACCTCAGCATGTGATGGAACACTGCAGAAGAAGCAGCTGCTCCTCTTACTACCTAACTCAACCCCATCCTCTAAAACACTCAAAGAACTGGTTGTTTCCTTTCCAGACCACAATGTACCTCATTATTCTATTTCTCAGTCTAACATGAAGCTACGTCTAAGTATTCGTCACAGTCCATGTACAATGAGGCACAGGCAAGGTATTTACTAGAAGTTTCTGAAAGATGTTCAGTTTCAGAGACACTGTTCTCTCTTCTTCCTACCTGGAATACAGATCCAATGACTTGATCGTCTGAGAAGGGTCAAGTGAACCCAGCCTTCTTGGTCTTGGTATCCTTAAGCTGTTGAGTCAATATTAACAACCAGGCCTGTTCACTGTAGCCCTTGTTGTGTATCTCTCAACCAATTGTCTAAGCCAGTTTAAGTTCAAGCTTACTTAGGATTTTGTCAGTTGTAGCTGGATGTAATCCTCACATAAACATATTCCCTATATTCTCCTTATCCTTTATAGCCCAGCTCAGGTTTCACCTCTCAAAGTACCAACTGATATCAGTCATCACAACTCTACTGTCTGTTAGAATATTCTTCAACTTTTTATTCCATATCAAAAGCATAGAGTACTGGTACTTGACTGAGTTATCTTTAAAAAGTGATTTCCCAAGCTGTTTCTGATGTGGTCGTCACTACTAGCCTGGGCTCAGAAGGCATCTTAGCTTCACTGGGGGTAGGATGAACTACAAAAAGATCCAATGAACTGAGTCAAATTGTACTCAAATCTTGAGCTTGACTCTGCATCCCTGAGGTGACAGCTTTCTCAGTACAAAACAGTAGTATTTGTTCAAGGCTGGAAGTCAAATTTTGGTCTTCACAAAGACATTGCCGACTAGAGGGACATTTTAATCACCTTGCCTTCTAACTATGCATAATTAGTGACCCATGCCTGCACTTGGAGAGAAAAAGTAATTTTTTTCAGATGGCTAGTGTGATTTTTTTCCCTCTGTTCTCAGTAGAAATTCTCAGTGTGCAAACAGCACTAATCAGAAGTCAAAAAGTCAAGAACTATGCTCATACATTGTTTCAACAGCTCCAATCACTTAACGTTCTGGATGCAACTTGAAATGGAATGAATTACAATGATTACAATGGAAATGCAGGGTTGCAAAATCCCCCTACACACACACACTCACAGACAGGCAACCTGCACACCTCAGCCTGCTAGGCAGACAGCTTGCTTGAGCAGCACCAACAGGACAGTTTCCAAATAATTTGCTTTGGGAGAGCTGCTTCCACCCAAGAGCAGTGTATCAACATTTTGTATTATAAAAACTAACACATGCATCTGGCGGGGTTGCTTCCTAACCTTCTGCTATGCTCTCTCCAACTAAAACTGTGTCTCAGGAGTTGGCACTGGCATCTGCATACCACTGCTGGTAAGCTCTAGATTTCCATTACATGGAAACTGCTCTGAGACTAAATATAATTACCCTTTAGCCTGACAGTCATTTGTTGCTCTACTCTGGCAGAATTAGGGCAACAGTGCTGCTCGCTCCCATTACTGTATGTGCACTAAAAGTCCCACAGCACAGAGCGGGAAGGAGACAGTGAGAACAAGTCAGTGAAAGCGCCGGCCAGTGACGGGATGCTTGTGCTGATATCAGCTTCATTCCTCCAGGAAAGACCTTTATAAAGTAGCTCCCATAAACAACCTCCTACACATTCGGTCTGTTGAATTATATATCAAAAGTGAAGGAAACGTGCAGTTTTACCATAACATACATGAAAATAATTTAAGAGCAGGAACTGCGGGTTTACAGCACTAAAAGAAGGACTTCTACAATCTCTTTCCTTTAAAGTAACAGTAGCTTTTCGTTTCCCATCCATTTCTCTGCCAACTATGCAAGCAGTTCTTAACACCCTTTGGAACAGATACGTAACATTTACTTTATTTCAATTTGTTTTCAATAGGAAGACCCCCTCCTCAGGCAGAGAAAGTCTGTCTTACAGCTTACTAACCTCTTTTCAACTCTCTTAAGAGACAAAGAAATTTAAATGATACAGAGAATACAAAATGAAGAATAAAGAATGAAACTGCCAGTAATTTCTTTAAAATTTCTATCACATTTAGTTGTGTGTGTGTGTGTGTGCGCGCGCTCAAGTGCACACGATGGCACACATACGGAGGTCAGGACAACCTGCAGGATTGCCTCCACCATGAGAGGTCTGAGGATTAAACTCAGTTTGTCACACTTGGCAGCAAGTGTTTTCAACCACTGAATCATCTTATTGGCTTGTGACCAGTCATTTCTAAATGACATAAATTTTATGCTCTTATCCTACTTTCTTTCTGTTTCTTAGCCTTTTTTCCATAGCCCAAGCTGACAAAGTATAATCATCATTCATGATAATTTAAGATCAAACACTGACCTGGAAATGTATTTACTTTGCTCAAGTTGGAAAGTCAAATTCCTTTTCCCAAATATCACTATCTAGTGAACTATAGAAACCAGTCACTCAATAACCTTTCTCTACCTTCTGTCCTTTACCACCCTCTCTAAAATTCTATAAGCACCATTAAGTCAGAGAGGAATCAACCCCAACTCACTTTTATTTCTAAGGTACGAGAAACTTCTGACTTCAGAAATGATAGGACATGCATTTTATTAAACATTCCCAGAAAGTCAAAGGACAGAGACATCAATTTACTTCCCCAACAATGCATGTCTGGTACGTAGTAACGCAGGTTTGGAACCCCCAGGAGAGACTTTTCTTTCAGAGCATCAAGAGGACAGGCAGAGGTTGTGAGTGGAGCTGCAGCGGGGCTGGTGGTAGTAGACACATGACACAGCTCTGGTGTGATTTTTTTTGTTCAGTGTAGCTCTTGGGGAGTTTATAAGCTGAGGGGTTGGGAAATGGATATAATGGAGATTTGAGAAATGAAAATAAGAATTCTTGTTTCAGAGAGAAGAAAGTAAATTCATTAGCAAGGATTTGCAGCAGCACAAAAATCAGTGGTCATAAACTTGAAGTCAGTCTTCAATTTGACTTGACTGGAATTTTCTAGTTAGTTTCAAATGCCTGACATCAGCATAGAAAGAAGAGCTGGATTTAACGAGGGTGGGTTTGGGGGGCAGGTAGGAGCTACGAAGAAAGAAAGGAGGCTAGGGATCCAGGGCTGTTTGCAAGAGCGGTGACAGTAAGGGACCGTGGAATCCAGGCTAGGTCAGGAAGAAGAAGGTCCAGTAAAGACGACACAGAGTTAGGGGAGGGCACAGAGTCAAAGGATGGAGCTCTGTGAGCGAGAACAGCTGGAGTCAGACACTGAAGGAAGGGACTAATAATGGTCAGAGTGGGGAGGAGGAGGAGGAGGAGGAGGAGGAGGAGGAGGAGGAGGAGGAGGAGGAAGAAGAAGAAGATTCCAGGACAGTGCTGTTTGTGACAAGATCTGACTAGAGTCACACAGATGGGGGGTGCCTGAGGCTGCATAAAAGAGATGACCGCGTCAAGAAAGGCCCTGGATGCATGGACTCTGCATAGTCATGCAGAGATGAGCGAGGCAGTGCTGCAGTCCCTGGTGGGGATGGCAGGTGACTGCAACCAAGGAAAGCTAGAGGAGTAAAGTCTGCCATCATACTTGAGAGATGCGGGCGACGGCAGGCGCGAGGAGACGTCTGCTGTTAGTTGTGATGGTGAACGAGGACACCATCCAGCTCCCTGCAGGCTCTGAGGTTGGTGAACGGCAAAATAAAATCAAGCTCTAACCTGAGAAACACCTCACAGTAAAAGGGTAAAGGTACTGTTCTGAGAAAAGGCTGCGGTGTAGCATCAACCTTAACATACGGGGTGTTCTCTGTCAGTAGTTCTTGAATTTTAATCTAATTTTTTCTAAGTTTATGATATCTTAAAAGGAAAAATACTCAGAACTTATTTGCAAAAAATCTGGAACAGATTAAAAAGGAAATGATCTTCTAACAATTGTATTTCCCAAATCCAGGAAAGATTTATCTTTAAAAATTATTCCCTGGCCAAGATAATCAGAGTCAAACAGCATCTTATTGTTTCTGGCTTGATATAAATGGACAGCTCACTGCTATAAAACAAAACCAGGCACTGTATTGCATAAGAGCCCAATCTCAGAAGAACAAAATCAAGTCACTTCTGCCTGGGTGATGTTTAGAGAACAGCTTCTCTGAAAATGAACAAACCAAAGTCAAAGAGTTCAAGCAAAGAAATCCAAGAAGCTATGGGATAAGAACAGATGAGATTTCACAAATATAATCTTAGGAGTATAACATAAGACATTTGGAGTAAATTATCCTCCATCAAGTACTAGTGTGATTATCTCATGAATATCTTTAGAGGTATGCGTGTGGTGGCAAGAAGACAATTTTGGTAAGTAGGTTCTCCCTCCGCTCTGTGGGTTGTAGGGAGCAAACTTGAATTACCAGGTTTAGCAGCAAGCACCTTTACCCAGTGAGCCATCTTGCTGGCCCATGTTCTGAATGTCTTCGTGAGACTAAGGACGTATCCTAACATTTTGCACTGTACTAAGGACATCATTTCTACTTTATACCCAGAGGCTGTCTCTAAGCATTTCAACTAAGCTATCTATATGCAGCTCTGAGATTCTGTAGACCTTTATGATCTTATATATGTAATAAAAATGTCTGATTTTTACTAGCATTTTACTAGGCTTTATCCCAAACTCGGTGTTTTATTTTACAGTGGTATTTGATAATTTGATTATGGCTCTCAATCAGAATGTAGTCTGGTTCACTTGCAGGCTAGGTCAAAGGGCTTTTCAATTCCATCTTCCTCATATACTCTGAGGTTCTGGTCACTAGTTAGAAATTCTATTATGTATTTTGCTAGATAAACTCTAGTTCAATGAACTGAATATTCCCATATTACTTATGGAGTACAGTGATTTCTGTGCCTGTCTTAGTTCTCCCTCTAGACGAGATGTTCTCAACCTATGGGTCATGACCCTTTGGAGGGTTGAATGACCTTTTCACAGGGGTTGCCTAAGACCATCTGCATATCAGATATTTACATTATGATTTATAACTGTAGCAAAATTACAGTTATGAAGTAGCAACAAAAATAATTTTATGAGGGATAGTATTTAGGGGTCACAGCATTAGGAGGTTGAGTACTACTGCCCTAGACTATAAGCAGAATCACTGGGCCTCCTCCTCTTTGAATAGTCCCTGAGTATCAGTATTATTTTTAGTCTGTTTAACACCCAGTACTCGTAGGTAGAACAAGTACAACTGTGACCTTATTAATATCAAACTCATTAAGATTACACATAAACAGGCTTCAGTGGCTTGTCTAAAATCTTATCCATATTAAGCTAAAATATGAAAGTTCCAAAACTATAATTGATAAGGTCACCATCAACATACATACATCAAGGATTTTATATATTGTATATAAGACTAGAGAGACTCTCTAAAGCAAGTATGTAGAGTAGTATGCTAGCAAATGTAAATACCAAGTATAGTACTTTGGGGGCCTGGAGAGATGGCTCAGAAGTTAAAGAGCATGTGCTGCTTTTGCAGAGGACCTGAGTGTGGTTCCTAGCACCCATGTCAGGTAGCTCACTACTGTTAGGTTCAAAGTGGGCCCCCAAAATGGCAGTGCTGATGACAATGTCCTAAACAGAAGGATTCTGACCCAGTAAACAGAAGGGTTGTTACTGGGTAAGCAGATACCTAAACTCATCATTCCTTAGGAATCTCATAAGGCAGATTTCTATTTACCAGGAAAGTCACTACTTCCCTTGTCTACCCCGGTGGTCAACTACCACAAGCAAGGGCATCTAGTCCCCAAACAGCCTGCTACAGATCAAAGCCCCCATGCCAAATCCCAGACCATTCTGGGCTGCACCTCTCTTCCCAGGAGCACCTGTCCCCTGACAGGGTTTTCCCACCACCTGCTGTTTTCTGCCCTCTGAGAGACAACCAGCAGTTTGGTTCCCCAAAGTTTTCTTTCTACCCACAGGGTAGTCTAGTTCAGTTTCACTATGTCCTTGCTTTCCATTACCTCCTTTAACTCCAGCTCCAGGGAGTTTGTGGGCACCTGCACATACCTCCCCTAATACACATAATTTTTAAAAAAAAATGAAAATAAAACTTAAGAAATATAGTGGTTTAAAAATAAGAGTAATGAAATTAAAATTAATATTGCATAAAAAGAACGGTGGGAAAACATTCCGAAATAATTTATGTATAAATTTGTCTTAGTGACTCTCTTGAATGTCCTTTCATTAACTCAGAGAACATTGGTCAAGCAAAGGACTCTCATATTGACAAATCAAAATTTCAACTTACCATTTATGTTTATTGCTGGTAATACAATTGACATTTTTGGTCTTGTGGTCTTGTTATGGGTGGTAGCTGGTAATAGCAAGTGATCCTAAAATTAAAAAAGAACAGCCTTTTATATATAACTGGCTTAGTCCAGGAACATTGCAAATTTATAATTTTAGGAAGCCAACATTTCACTTGGGTAATGAAAAATTGGTTTTTATAAGAACCTGGCTTAGAAATAATCAACTACACATGATCTTAATGCAATACACATTTACTGGGCGTGGGGATTATCTTTACCAGAAACACTGTGGCAGTTTTTGAATACTCCTGGATTCTGATAACAATGTATGATTAGGACCCCATAAAGAGTATTGGTCAAGTTGTCAAGACAACAGGTCTTAATTCTAGTTGTACCACTAAAGAGCCGGATGATCTGGACAAGCCTACATTCTCTGTCCAGGTTTTAGTTTCTAGTCCAACAGAACGACAGGGGCTGGAGTAAGTAATGTTATACATCCTAACTAAACAGCCATGTGCTCTTTTTCTTCTTTTTCAACATAATATTTTTATTGATTATTTGGGAATTCCACACAATACACCCCGATCATTCTTGCTTCTCATTCTTCCCAGGTCCACCCTTACCCTTGTGCCAAAAGAAGAAGAAGAGGAGGAGGAGTCCAATTTGTGTTGCTCATATATTCACTGGAGCATGGTCAAACTCCCATGGCCAGCCCATTAAAGATAACTGAGTCCTCCCCTTCACAATGCCCCAACCCCCGCCAGAAGCTAGCAATCGTGAATCGAAGTGAACTGAGTTACACTTCAGCAACCCTATCACAATTTTTAAGGGCTCTCCCTCTTCAACGACTTCTTGTCTAGATTTAAACAGCCATTTTCAAAACATTTGTAAAGGAGAGAAAGTTTTTGTCCTCCAAAATTCTCCTAAATTATCAATATTTAAAAGGCTAAAGCAGGTCCAGGGCCTAGGGCTCTGCCTGCTTTGTGTCTTCCTTTGAGGTAAAAATGACACAATGTTAGATATTTATCTGTGACAAGAACACACTAAAATGTGTGTGGGCTAGGGAAGCGGCTCAGGCTGCCACACATTCGACACCTGAGGGCACAAATAGGGGGATGTGCTGTAATCCCAGCACCGGGAAAGTGGAGACAGAAGGTGGCCTGGACTCAATGGCTCACCACCCTGGCCTAACTGGCCAGTGAAAGACCTTGTCCTAAGGAACAATACCAGAGACCAGCCTCTGACCTTTGCACATATGCACACACCCACATTCACACCTGCACATCCACACACCCACAGAAAGCACACAGTTAAAGAACTCAGTTTGTCTACCACAATTACACAGCTCTAAAATTGACAGCAAACGTTTGACGACCCGTAAGTAGTTCAGAGTATCTGAGGTGCCAGGTCTCCAGCCACACAACCACTTACAGTAAGAATAAGCCAAGGGGAGGCTGGCTGCACAACAGTGGGAAGGTTGAGTGTTTGGAAAATGTAGTTCCATCTGTAGATATTCTAAAGCCAGTCGTAAATGACTTATGACTTTGATACTAACTAGTATTACTAACAACTCTTTCCTAGCAAACACATGAAATTACCACAGGGGTAAAAGCTCTGAGAGCATTTCTACTTCCGGGAGCATGCTAGCCTAGGCTAAGAAGAACCTAAGCTGAACCTACTTGGCGCTGCTTTCTATTGTTGTTCCTATAGCTACTGTTCTAGCATTCAATCAACAAACTTCATGATGATTTCATATGGCCGAGAGTGATAAATGAAGTTATCCGCAAAGCAAAGGAAAAGCCTAGACTGTAAAAGACCAGTTAAAATAGACATGCATGAGCAGAGTTGTGTGGAGACTCTTGTGGTAACGCTATGCTTCATGGGATTCTAAGCCACGGTCCCATGAGCACGCACTTTCTAAGAGTGGCGAGAAGAGTGAGGAACTGATAGAATCCCAGCACTGGAGCAAGGACGGCTGTTTTTTCTTTCTCTGTTTTGTTTTGTTAAGTGCATTGTTAGACACAGAGATCACACATTTCTGAGAGCACAATAATAAATTATAACCTAGAAGAAACCCAATTTGCTCATCTTCCTGTTATGAAAATTATAAATAGCTTAATTCCTATAATTAAAATATTGTTTCATGGTCTAAATTGAATAAGAAAACAACCCTCAAATTGCAAGGCCCCAATTAAGGTTACTGTAAAAACAAACACACTTAGACTGCATTGGTGAAGGGTTAAAGTCAGGCTCAGACTTAGTTATGAGTTTCTTGCAAAGATCTAGATGTTTCTAAACATGATTTTTTTTCCAATGTAATGACTCCTACGTTTTATAGCAGGAAGTAAAAATTATGTTATTGTTTATGAAAAAGAAGACTCACACAGCATATTTATACACATTATTAAAGTTAACCTGTCTTGTCTCTCACATTAAAGGTAGGCAGACTGTGGGTATTCTCTGTGTGAGGGTCTTACCATGTAGCTAAAGTTGGCCTAGAACTTGCTATGCAGTGTAGCTGCTCTGACTCCTCCTGCCTCCACCTCCTGCATTCGGGATTACAGGTGAGGACCTGGGCTTTTTGATTTTTTCCAGTGCCTGGGATAGAACCTAGGGCATCACACATGATACTGCCTATAATTTAAAGGGCTTGTTTTGCTGATCAAAACTGAAGGCAACCAAAGCTAGCATATTACTGATTTTGAGAGTATTTTATATAAAATTTATTTTACACACACACACACACACACACACAATTAGCACAGTACAGTTGCTTTGTTAAACAGTTACCTTTACTTCCTTTAAAAAAAAAAGTCCTTAAACCAATAATGAACTTTGAACAATTTTCCTGTGTTCATCTCATTCTATTTTAGACCATTAATCCTATTAGTTATTAGTTATGTAGAAACTAGGAACTTCAGTTAGTCAACAAGTATTTACTGACTTCTACCACTCATTACTGAAAACATTTATTGAGCACACTCACAGCACTGTGCTACAGAGTGTTTTACAGAACAGAAATCCAGGTTTTTATTTTCTTGCGGGGAACATTGTGCACTAAGAGAGAAACTGTGATTTGTTTCCAATATATGCTCTCCTGCTACTATAATTTTGGAATAGAAATAAAATCTGTGATATTTAATTGGGCAGAAAACAGACCATATGCCTCAGACTCCTTTGCAGCCAGGCGAGGCAACTTAGTCTAGTTAAAAGAACTTCTTTGAGATGGTAATGATGGAAGGCCACCCATGGTCTCCCTCCTGCCACCTAGAAAGCAGACATGGCAGCTACAGCTGGAGTAGCCACACTGGGCTATGGGATGGAGGCTGCGACCAGAGGATTATAGAGTAATAAAACAGGAGATGGGGAGCCTGGTGACCAAGGAGCCATAATAAGATATTTAAAAGTTATAGATGGGACAGAGATAAAATATGGATTTTCCTAAGTCACTACTGCATTGGATTTTCTGTCAAAGTCTAAAGCTAGATCTAATAACTAGTTATAGTATCTGTTCGTGAATCAGTACTAAAGATATTTGGTCAACAGAAATTCAATAAAGGTTAACACAATCAGGGATAGCGTTATTAACTTTGTTTTGAAACAGGGTATCACTAAGTAGCTCCAGAAGGCCTAGAACTTACTATGTAGACCAGAATGGCCTTGAACTCACAGACTCACCTGCCTCCGTTTCCCAAATGCTAAGAATAAAGGTGTGCACCACTACCTCTGACTCCTTGGTAATTTTTAACAGCACAGAAAAGCTACATTTATTAGTTAGACTTTTTGATAGGGAGCCCTCTCCCCTTATCTAAATCTGTATTAATGAACTAGTGGAGGAAATTCAGTCCTGGAAAAGCAGAGGTGTAATTTGATGAATCTGAACACAATTGTTTCCTTCCCATTACATCAGTTAAAGTAAACTAAGTGCAACAAAAGTTAAGCTATTTAGAGTAAAAAAAGGAAATGCAAAAAGGATATTGTTCTATAAATAAATATATCTCAACACTGTCATTCAAAACCTTGTTGCTTATTTTAAGACATTTTCAAATGGGCTCCTGAAAATCCCGTATGGGGCTGATGAACTATAGGGTGTATATCTTCAGGGATAAAACCATGTAGACAAAACTTACAGCCAATGCTTTGTTATTCGTACTCCTATAAGTTGTTAGAAAAGCATTAAAGCACTGCACTGTGAGAAAAAAAAAACATCAGTTTTCCAATATTGTGCATAACACAAGATCCAAGATGCAGTTCTACACAATCCTCCAACTCGCTTCCCCACGCACCTTGTTAGAGATAGTCAGGGGGAGGACATGGCACAGCATTAAACAGCATTTCATCTTTTCAAGGAAGCAAAAGCACCAGAGACAGACTGAGCAAAAGTATAAGGCATGTTGCTTAGGTGGAATTTACGACGGTAACTCACAATAAAATGAAGTCCCGACTGAGAGTTAACAAATGTTGGTTCTACATATCCACAGAGTCCAAACTGACTTACTAAACCAATTGCTAACTAATTTTTTCTAATTGCTGATTTGATAGTGTGATTGTGTTTTCAAATTATATAAACTGATAAACTAAGTAAAACTAGAGATGACATAGCTTGATCAAAGTAAATAGGTTAACTCTATTTTTCTCATTGCAAAATTATTAAAGACACAGAAAACAGTAAGTTTCCACCATATTGTTTAACAATCTGTAAACTTTTATTATAATTGAAAGTAATTATAAATGATAATTGGAAATTATGGCAGATGGGTTGTGAGTATGGTTTATGGAAGAAAGAAAATACGGGGCTCTGAACAGCAGATTTAGACTTAAAAACAAAGCACTGATCTTACATCAAAAGCTGGCAAGTGAAATGCTTATTTATATAATTGAATGAAATATCCATTTTAAAAAAATCCGCATTTTTGCAAGTTCATGTCATACTAGATGAGACAGTTTTTCATATACGAGGAAACTCTGGCTCAGCGTGGGAGCCTCTGTGTGCAAGTATGACACCAAGCAGCTCTCACTGGATTGGGATGGCCCACTGTGAGTCAAGAAGTTCTGTGTATCAGGCCAACACTAACAACAATGGACTCTTAACATTTAATATTTGGCTTAGATCCACTGGATTCCTGAGATGGGCTTGTTTTTCAAATATAGCAACCATTAAAACCAGATTCCAAACGCAGCTTTGCATCTTCTCTGACTTCCTATCTTGGGAAGCTTCAGTTCACTACTGTCACTGTACCTCCTCTTCTGACCAACTGTCTTTCAAGCTGCCAAACCTCACAAACAAAAGGGCTAGAGCAGCAATCAGAAGTGGGCCTGTAAAGGTTACTACTTAAATCCACAACATTTGGAATTGATACTGTTTTCCTGTAGTTACACAAACTGTTGATTAGAAACCAAAAATGTCTACTCACTAAAGAAATGTCAGTTAGGAAATTTGAAATCATCAAAGCATACAGACACACATAGTAAAATACCATGAAAACAAAAATTGCGAGAAAAAAATTAGAGGTAGTAAAATTAAGTGGAATGTCATCATTTAAAGTCTATTAAACCGCCTATGATGTAGAACTTCTCACCATATTAAAAACATAAGCAAAGCAGATTACTCATCCCCAAACTAGAAACAGTTAGTAGAAATAGCCAAAGTGAATGTGCTATTTGTGCCACTAATGTATGCAATAAAACTACAGACCAGTAAAAGGAAATTTAAAGCATGCATCTGCACCACTAATATGTGCCAGGGAGAGGAAGAATAAATCAAAGCCATTAGCGTACAACAGATGGCCCAAGGAGGAGACAACATTTCTATTCTGACGAGAGGAAAAACTTGACATGTAATGCAATCCTGATAATGCTGGCAAAGTCAACAGGAAAAATGAGCTTGAAATTCTAATAAGGTCAAACAAGTTTGCTTGCCTAGAGCTATGGTTCTTATATCAGATTCTGTAGGAAGCTCTCCAAACGCCACATGGCTGTGTAGGTAACATAGCAGGATGGGAATGGAGTACAAGGAAATGACAGTTTAGGTAGCTAGCCTTCTCTCCCTCCCTCTCTTATTCCCAGCTTTGTTGGTTCTGGGAATCAAACCCAAGTTTATGAATGCTAAGCAAGTGGTCTACCACTGTGCTATACCTCCAGTTCTACCCAACTTTCATATAAGTGATTCTAGCCTTCTAAAAGAGGAGAGAAAGAGACACTGTGATGATTAGTGTTTATTGTCTGCTTGACAAAAACTAAAATCACCTAAGAAATGGGGCCTCTCAACATATCTGTGAAGATTTCTTGATTACATTTTTTTTTGAAGTGAGAAAACAGCCCATTGTGGGTGGAAACATTCCCTAGGCAGAGGATCCTGATCTATGTAAGAGTACTGAGAGCAAGTTGTATTCACTGCTGTCTTCTGACTGTGGACATAATATGACCAGCTGTTTCAAGCACCTGCTGCTATGACATCCCTACCATGATGGACTGTCACTTTGAACAGTAAGCTAAAATGAACTCTTTTTTTCTTAAAGTTGCTTTGTCATAGTAATTTATCACAGCAACAGAAAAGAAACTAAATCAATCCCACTTAACTTATATGTCTACAGTTACTTCTCCGTGAATGATCCCTAGAGCACATTTTAGGAAAGACTGGTCCTGACAAATCAAACTACAAAATAAGAAAAACAGAAACAAACAAACAAAAAAAAACCACTATGTCTTATAATTCTCTTAATGCCCTTAAAATTTAAATCACAAACCCCAATAATCTGACTTATCTATTTTGGTGAACAAATTTTCTGTTAGGATCTTAGGTTATCAAAATAGCCAACCTAAGCATCTGCTCACCCTAGAAGCTGAGCACTACTGCCAAGAAGAAAATCCACTTTGATTTGAATTACACGGATAAGGTTCCCACCCTTAGATGAAGAGCTGCAGGTAGTTAGTAGCTGCTGAGAGTGGAAAAAATCAGTTTTTTCTAGGGACAAGCTTTTGTATAGGTGGTTCAATCCCAATCCCTGCACACATGTACAGACCAGCAATACTAAATGACCTCAGTAGGCTGTGTGTGTGTGTGTGTGTGTGTGTGTGTGTGTGTGTGTGTGTGTGTGAAAGAGAGAGAGAGAGAGACAGAGACAGAGACAGAGAGACAGAGACAGAGAGACAGAGAGACAGAGTAATAATTAAGACAAAGAGGTCATGAATTTGGAAGGGAGCAGGGGGGCACAAGAGGACTTGGAGGAACAGAGAGAGTGATGTAGATAGAGTGCTAGTGGATGAAGTTGGCCCATAGGCCAACCTAATCTAAAGAATCTCTCATTAATTTCTCAGGTGATTCTAGGCAATGTCAAGTTGACAAAAGTAGCCATCAAAGACAATCTCTTAAAGTCTGCTCAGCTTTGATCTTCCTTTCTACGTCTAGAACAATTCTATTAAAATATAAATCCAAAACTCTAATGGCTTCCAATCTTGGAGTAAAGTTAAAAAATTACCTCAAAGGCCATGAGGTTCACCTGCTCCTCTGACATAATCCTGCATGGTCTCTGTGCTCTGGCAGCAGCAGAGCCTTCTCTGCTCTTTACTGTGTAAACTCTTCCTTTCGGGCCCCCAGTGTCCTACATATCTTGGAATAATCTTCCTAAAAATATATGCATTGAACACGCCCTCACCTCTTCACACCGATGTCACTTTCTCTTTGAGTCCTTTCGTGGCCATCCAACAAAGCGCCATGGATTTTCCTGCTTTGCTTTTCTCTCTCCCACTTGCTGTCTATTTCTACCCTTCATAGTAATCTCCACAGTAACAAACAACTACAGTCTTTCATACAGTAGGTTTTCAAGGCCCCTCAGACCATTCAATGAGAGTTCAAAGTCAAACTATGATAAATAGTGATGTTAAGACACTATGCTCACTGACGGGTAAAGTAAGGTAAACCTGTTAGGCGTTAGCTGGAATCTAAGAGTGGCACTGACATACACTAGTAGTTAGTTACTACATTCTTCACTGCTACACACTTGCAGTGAAACTGAACTAATGAATCAATCAACAACTAAAAACTTCAGACCACACAATTAAGAATATACATATTAGCCAGACCATGGTGGCACATGTCATTAATCCCAGCACTTGGGAGGCAGAGGCAGGCAGATCTCAGTGAGTTTGAGGCCAGCCTGGGCTACAGAGCAAGTTCCAGGACAGCCAAGGGGACAGAGAGAACCCCCCTCCTCACACACACACACACACACACACACACACACACACACACACACACACATCCTACATACACATACAAATAAATAAATCAAATTTAAGTTGCTTTATGTAAGCAAATCTGATGGTTCATTTTCAGAAGTATGGGTCCAAATACAGAAGAACAGAAAACACTTGACCCCTGATGAAGATCTAGCTGTTGCCCACCACACAAACTCTGTTAAAACTACACTACCCAAACTAAAAATTCAGAGGGGAAAATTACTAACATTCAAGCTTGCTGCAAGCCACTCGCCTGATAAGCTTTAAAATAAATAGGACGAAGAGTGCAGAGATGAACCCACATGGTTTTTATTGAGAAAAAGACAAGCACGAGGACAGGGAAAGATGAGACCCACATGACATGTAAGCCTTTACCTTCCTGACCATTCAGATTGTGAGGAAGGAAGGATGGATCATGAACTCAGGGTTATAAAGACCGTTCTCTGCCCCAATCAGCTCACCAGCCATTTGGGGCTGATCACAAAATAAACTGCCTCCTTTCACTACTGCATCTACAGTGCTCTTACTAGGAAGGGAGGATCTTCGTTTCTCACACTATGTATGTTCTAACCATTTTCCTGGCAGAATGACAGTCTATTGTGTATATATACCACATTTTCTTCATCCATTCATCTACTACCTGGCATCTATGCTGGTCTTGTATCTCTCTTGCCTGTTTTTAATTGGGCTGCCTTTTTATTATTGAGTTATAAGGTTTCTTTGTACACTCTGGGTGCAAGTCTCTTATTGTGTAGTTGGTTTTCACGTGGTTTCGACCATTCTATAAGCTGCTTGCTTTCTTTCTTAGTGGCCTCCTTTTCATCACAACAGCTTTTCCTTTTGATGAAGTTCTAATTCATGTTTGTCACCCTCTTGCTCATGGATTTGTTTTTTTGTTTTGTTGTTCTAAGGTCTTATTGTTTCAATAGCTTTTTGAGACTGAATTTATCATTCTACACTCCTACCAGCAGCTCAGGAGTGATGTAATTTCTCTGCATCCCTGACATTTTGTTTTGCCATTAGTTTTAATTTTTAATTAATGTTGTTGAAAGTGTCAACTCTATTTTCAAACTTCTAGGACCAATTCCCATCTACCTCTCTTGCTTCCCTCTACCACCTGGACCTAGGTAAAATGAACTGGTCTGCTTCTATGTCCCCACAATCTCTTAAATCTATCACTGTTCAATCAATTAACATATTATACTTTGTGCTTATATGTCCATTTCCAGTTTATTTACTTTTAAGAAAAAGATTCACTTACAGCTATAATGTGAGTGGTCAGTTTTATTAAACAGTAAGAATATTTTGGCAAAGCATTATATAAGGAACAGCTGACTCTTCCAATTTTATTTTATATTATTTTCTCATATCCTAGACATGATTTAATAAAAATGACTAATAACTGCTCTGGTCAACTTGTGGCTATCCAATAATCATGGTTATTACTCACTCATATCCTTAGAAAAGCTTTTAAAACCTTCACAGTCTTGCTTACAATTAAATGTGTATTTCCTAACAGGTTCCCAACTCCACCAAAGCAAGTATTGCTGATCAGTATTTACAGCCTGATGTGATTCACTAGGAATTAAAGAAACTTAACGCTGATCTACAAAAATGACTTCTAGGTGAAAAGATGTTTGATTTTTTTTTAATCCAGAGCCCTGGAATATAGGCAAGTAAAAACCCATCTATTTACTTATTCATTCATTCATTCATTTTTCTGTCTGTCCATTTATTTATTTATTTGTTTATTTATTTATTTAGAGGCAAGGTCTCACTATGTAGCCTTGGCTGGTCTGAATCTCACTATGTAGACCAGGCTGTCCTCAAATTCATAGAGATCCACCTGCTTCTGCCTGCCAAGTGCTGGGATTAAAGGTGTGCACCACCAATGCCCAGCCACAACTTTTAAAAATGAATAAATGGACCTTCTTTTTTCCTTGTTAAAGGAAGTCTTAAGTTAAAAGAACATGATGTATACACATTTCAAGAGGCTTAAGTTATTATATCTAGCCAAACTCAGTTTTCAAAATTTTCTCAAATTATGGCAAATTTATTTCAAAATTATCTGAAATTATGGCAAAACCAAAACAGACAGACATAAGATGGGCTACAGGAGAAAGTTCTGAGTGTCCAATTAGGAGATATGCTCTTCATCAGAAATAGTGGCATGAAGAGGACAACTAGTGACAATCAGACTAATTAGAAATCATTTTCCTTCCTCATCAGAACCCAGCTGTTAGAGCTGTCTCTAAAGAACAGATACCAGTATCTTAACATAGTGTCTACACATGGAAGCTTTCAAGACAATGTGGGAAGTATCTGAGGTGGAGTCCACTCTCTTCTGTGAGCCCTCCACAGGGCAGCTGTGAATAGTGGATTAATGCTGAAGCACTAGAAGAAATGCACACTGAGTCCTGCACTGGAGAACAGGTTACACACAGTGTCCCCCATCAACAAGAACTGAACAGACAGGAACCCCTTAGAAAGGTATTATAGAAAGGTAGTATTATTCTAGAGGGGTTTTTGGGGGGTGGGGTGGGGTGGGGTGGGGGGAGCTAACTGTGCTTCAAGTTTTGGATCACCACTCTTAAAACAAGTTAAATCTTTTAGTGGGAATATGATTGTTAGTTCACTTTTTAGACATATCAAATGCTTGTAAGTTTTAGCATTCACGGAAGTCATTGAAAAACTTCATTCACCAACAGAGAACTAAAAATATAGAGAGAGATGATGTGTAATAATAAACAGTGAATATATACGAAAGTAAAAAGGAATTCACAGCACAGGGAAAACAGAAAAACAAACCAGCTAATATATAAGCTCATGTACAGCAAACAGCATAGAGTACAATAACATTAGGCTTTTTTTTTTTTTTAAGTATCTCTCTCTATGGTACTCAGACTGGCTTGATACAGTCAGGCAGGCTTCAGGCTCTCAATCTTCCTGCCCTACCTTACCTACCCAGTACTGGGAGTACAGGCCAGGCCTAGCCAAAGAGGTATTTCTTAATAAGCTATAATAATTTATTATATTATTCAAAATATCTGGCTTCATTTCTCTCCAATACTCTTAATCTTAGTTCAAAAAGCACGAATAGAAATTACATTCATAAGTAACCATTTTATTCTTCCTAATATATAAATTGTAACATAAACTTATGAGATGGCCATTTAAATGTAAAAGATTGTGTTTCACTTACTTGCTTCTTATTAAAAATATTAACTGCCAGCTCAACAAGCTGGCAAGAATGGCTAAGGAGCCTCTTTCCATATTATCTATTAATTATTTGTTAGAAAGTGAATACGACTCACAGACAGCAATCTTACAGTCTGTTGAGTTTCTTCAGTTCCAGATGGGTGCCCTTAAAAGAAGTACTGGAGGAAACTGTGGAACACACATCCAGTACTCTGCGGTTGCCCAAAAGTGAAACATAGGAAAATAGCAGAGAAAAATTCCCCACTATGTAAGTAGAGAAACGAGACAGTAGACGTCAAGTTCATGCTGTTCTACTCAGCCACTTACAACTTATGAAATGTGTTTCAACCAGAATGCTTTATCTTTACATTTACTAGCAAATTAGACTTTATTTTTAAGATTCCTTTATATATATTTAACAAATTACCTTTTCATATTTAAGAAACTACTTAACTTTTTACATACAGAAAACAGGAAGGACAAACAAAGCATTATGTATATGACCACAGATAAGCAGTCCCAGGGCTCCTTACTCTTACATATATTACACTCACTCTTCCCTAACTCTCGGTTAGAAAAACAGTGGAGAATGACGGAGGCTGTTAATGGGGTGAGAGCATTGTTTTCAATGGCCTTGGCGAACATTAGCACTTGCTACAGATGTTGGGAATAACTTGCAGCTGTTGCAGAGTGAGCCACTTATTGAAATCACGGGAACAGTGAAGGCGAACTGCCTGGGCACTTTAAAGCATTTACAGTAGAGTGATAGGAGAAATGCTCAATTGGAAGACAGAAAATGCTCTAAAACTTAACTGATCTTTAACTTTGAATCTCTCAGCATTGTTACATATTCCTTTAGTACACTCACCCATATATGGATGTGTTCAACTGTAACAGATGTCATAAATATTACAGAAAATGCGAGAAACAACCGTCTTGGCTTTGAATCATTTCTGCTTTAGTTCAACTTAATTCAAAACACTTTCAGTGCTTCTCAGCTTTTTAACTAAGATCAAGTGTGGTATCAGAACACTTTACACATTTAGTATGTGCAAAACACCAGAACAAATTAAAAGGTGAATTTAAAAACTCTCACTTTTCTACAAAAGAATATAAAAATGATACAGAAAAGAGAGCAGTGAGTAACACATTATAATACTACAGGATTCAGTGAAACCTCAGGGATGTCACTGAGTATTCAAATGCTGTTCCTTGGGCTGAGCCTGACTTGCCTTACAAGCACTCTTAGCAACAGAGGCACATAATCTTTTGTCTAGCTAAAAACACAGAGTAACTCAATTTTCATAACAAGACGTCCAACCTACCATCTATCTTATTTCTAAAGTATGTGGAACATCCCTAAACTAATGGTACAGAATACTAATACTATAGGTTTTTGCTCAAAGCCCAGAGGAGATAAGACTTTAAAAGGCATGCTTTAGGGGCATTCTGGCCATCATTCCCTTGGGCCTTCTTAGTCCCAAAACTAAGCTGGACTTTGAGGAGGACTGGTCACAAAGTTCAGTCTCTCTATTAATGGCTTTCATTGAATTGTACATTATGACTTAGAAGACAAATCACTAAAAATAACTACTAAACAAAAATTTATACTTAACAGGATACTTATACCCATGATATCCTACTACAGGAAGTTTGGACTCAACCCCAAGGATCACCTCATCTTAGAAATCTTCATTCTAGAGCTGTAATGTTTAAAAACACATTGTGGGAGTAACCAAGCAATGTCTGATTTGACTTAAGGCCTACTCTATGGGACAGAACCCATACCCAACACTGCTTGGGTGACCAAGAACTAGAGACTAGATAGCCCAGAGACAGGATAAAACCAAACACTATTGGTCTTAAAAAAAAAAATCAATAAAATGACTCCTAATGATATCCTATTATACTCACAGATCAGTGCCTTATCCCAGTCATCATCAGAGAGGCTTCCTCCTGCAGCAGCAGATGGGAACAGATGCAGAGACCCACGGCCAGATAAACACAGAGAGAAAATCTCTGGAACATACAGCTGTAAATGGGATGTATCCATCAAATCCTTCCCTTCAGAGCTTAAGGAACCCCACAGAAAGAGTGTAAGAGTCAGGGGTTGTGGAGGAGGACACCAGAAGAACAGGCCCTCTGAATCAACTAAGCAAGGCACATGTGAACTCAGAGACTGAAGCAGTAAACACAGGGCCTACTCAAGTCTGTACCAGGTCCCCTGTATCTATTATAGCTTTCAGCTTAGTATTTTTATGGGACTTCTGAGTGTGTGAGTAAGTCTGATTCTGTGCCTGCTCTTGGGGCTCTTTTCCTTTTGGGGGGATTGTTTTGTCCAGCCTCGATGTGATGGTTTTGCTTCATCTTATTTTATTATTTATATTTTATTTTGTCATGTTAGGTTGTTATTTCTTAGAAGCCTGTTCTTTTCTAATGAGAGACAGAAAGAGACTGAATCTGGAGGAGAGGGGAGGTGGGGAGGAACTGGGAGGAGTAGAGGAAAGGGAAATTGTAACCAGGATAGATTGTTTTCAATAAAAGGAAAAAATTAAAAATTGATATAGCAGATGTGATCTATAAGCTCAATGCAATCTCCATCAAAATTCCAATGACAATTCTTCACAGGAAAAAAAAATCTTAAGATTCATATGAAAGCACAAGAAACCCCAGACAGCCAAAGCAATCCTGAACAAAAAGAACAACACCGGAAGTGTCACTATACCTGACTCAAGTTCCACTAGAGAACCACAGCTCCCAAAGCATCATGGGACTACGGCCTGGAGTTTCAGGAAAGAGGCTGCGCCCACACTGGACAGAGTAGACAGAGGCTGAGACAGAACTAGAGCTTCAGTAACTCTGAACTGTTGCAGTCACAGAGCCAAGTGTCTTGGGCTGTCTTAGCCCCTATACGGCTATTTACTGCCCACCTCTGTATGCGACCTCAGATCCTTGCGACTACTTGGCAAATCCTTTTATAATATATGAACAGACCTGTGATGGCCATTTTTGGTTGTCAACTTCACTACATCGCAAACTAATTAAAACCCCAAAATGGAGGAGCATACCTGTGAGGGATTTTTGCTTAATTTGAAGTGAGAAGATCCACTTCTACTCTGGATCTTTGAGGAAGGAAGACACACTTTTAATCCAGGTCTTTGGAGGTGAGATGATCCACCTCTAATCTAATTCCAGGCCTTCTGCTGGAGGCCTATACAAGGACACAGAAGAAGGAAACTTTTGCTCTATGCCTGCTTGTTCTTGCCTCACTAGCAAGCCCATTTCTTCACTGGTATTAGAGACTACCTACTTCTTTAGGATTCCAGCGTCTACTGAAGACCAGCTGAGACATCCATCCTGTGGACTGAACAACTACAGGATTCTTAGACTTTCAGTTCATAGGCAGCCACTGTTAGATTAGCTGGACCACAGCCTGTAAGTCATTCTAATAAATCCCCTTCTTATATACACAGAGAGAGTGATTCATTCTATAAGTTCTGTTACTCTAGAGAACCCTGACTAATACAAGACCCTAGCTCCACCAGTCTAAAGCCAAGAATGCTTGAAGACAGCATCTAAGGCCAACAGCAGAGCTTCCCCACTTACTATAATCTGCCTAACAGATGTCCTCACCAAAGTATTTGAAAGTGTGTTGGTTTATAACTTCTTTGTTCTATTTCTATTAACTGTTACCATGTTAAGACATGGAATTTGAGGCAACCCAAACCTGCCCCTGGACCATAGTCACTCCTATCTGGATCCAGAATAAACTGTCCTATTGGAGGCAAGGGCTGTGGCTTTGTATGTTGCCCTCAAAACTAAAAGCAGAACTGGAATATGATTGAGGTACTCCACTCCTGAGGATGTAGCAAAGGACTCCAAGTCCACAATCACACAGAGACACTTGTACATGCATAATCACTGTAGTACTACTCCTGACGGCAGTCATGGAATTAGCTGAGGTGCCCATCAACACATGAACAGATTAAGATAATGTGGCATATGTGCACAATGGTGTTATATTTAGCTATATAGAAAGAAGAAATTATGTAATTAAAGAAAAATGGATGCAACTAGAGATCATTGTATTAAGTGAAATAATAAACTCAAAAAGACATATTTTCTCTTAATTTAATATCCTAGATTTTATATAGATATATAATAGCTATGAAATATATACACATATATATGTTTTTATATATATATATATATATATATATATATATATATATATATGAAAACAGAAACAAGATTGTCTGGAAGCAAGGGGGTTAGTGGAGGTTGGGAGGGGAAAGTATGGGAGAGATGAAAACACATGGCAGAAGAAATGTCTTTGTGAATCCTGTAACTATAGACAATGAATAGATACTAATAACTACAAATACATTGTGGGCCATACATGTAAGCCAAACAGTACTTAAAATCTCCAATTTAATTTTAAAGGACACAACAAAAAAGTCAAAATAAACAGATAAAACTAATTTTAATTGTCTACTTTAACTCAATATATCTAAAACACTATCATTCAACATGGGATCAACACAAAAATTATTAAAATATTTTACTTTTTATTCACAAAGTTTTAAAAGTCTAGTAGTATTTTCCATTTATAACACATCTCAGCATGAGTTAAATTTAAAATATTGCATCTTTACAAGATAAACATCTTCTGAAAAAAAATCCTTTGAGGCTTCCTTCTTAACAAAAACTACAAGTCCTCTGCTTTCTTCTTCATTCTACAGTATTCTGGGAAGCAGAGGCCATGATGAGCTCCATTTAGCAGGGTCTTGCTCTGAATGCTGGTAGGCCTCAAATCTACATGTTATGCAGTGAAACAGACTTTTTCTTGTACTACACAGCTCCTGGCCTATCTCCAAGTGCTCCAAGAGCACCATCCTACCACACAAAGTACACTGTGATGACAGGGAAAAACTTCCTGAAGGATCTGGACTGTGGTACTGGAGCTCCCAGGCTTCTTTAGCAAGGACATTTTAAAAGATTTATTATTTGTTTCTGTGTGTGTGTGAGAGAGAGAGAATGTATACCACGTGTGTGGGGGTACCCTCAGGGCAGAGAAGAACATGTGGGATCCCTGGAGCTGGAGTCACAGGCAGCTGTGAGTTGCTATCCTGGGTGCTGGGAATGGAACTCAGATGCTCTGGAAGAGTAGTAGCTGCTCTTAACCATTGAGCCACCATTCCAACCCTAGCAAACATTTTTTTGTGAACAAAATAAAGTTACCTTAAAACATAAATTTAGAGGCCATGCCGGTTTTTTACATAATCTTTAGCTGGGTAAAAATATTATAGTGTATTCTAAAAAGCATAAAAATAAACTTTTCTCAATTTCACAGAACAAAATTCTTCCCCTGGAGGAAATGTTAGACTAGGTCATTAATTCTACTTGTTTGCATATATCTGGGATTCTTTCAATATCCTACTCAAGTTCAGTGTGGTGATTTGAAAGAAAATGGCCCCAAAGGGAGTGGCACTATTAGGAGGTGTGGCTTTGTTGGAGTAGGAATGGGTATGGCCTTGTTGGCGGAAGTTTGTCACTGTGGGGGTGGGTTTTGAGGTCTCCTATGTTCAAGCTATTCCCAGTGTCACAGACCACTTCCTGTTGCCTTCTGACCAAGATGTACCCAGCACCATGTCTGTCTGCATGCCACCATGCTCCCCACCATGATGATAATGGACTAAACCTCTGAACTGTAAGCTGCCATCCCAATTAAATGTTTTCCTTTATAAGAATTGCCATGGTCATGGTGTCTCTTCACAGCAATAGAAACTCTAACTAAGACATTCAGCAAGAACATCAGCCTGATATGGAAGAGATTTCATTTCTGAACCATGCTTTGTGACAAATGAGTGTTGTAGAACTTTCAAGGACTCCATTTCTTCATGTGAAAAATAAGGGTAAAAATACCTTTCTAAGTCTCAACAATCTAAAGTAGAAAATATATCAAGAAACTGAAAAATTCACCTTACAATCAGAATCATTTGAGGCAAATATTATTTTCAACATGTCATTGTTGTAAAGCTTATAAAAAATGAGATTAAATAATAAAGCTAATATAAATGGCCAAACTGTGAAAGAAATCTAATTCTCCTGATTATCGATTCAATTCCTATTCATGAACTCAGGCAAAATTTTCACTAATAATAAAGAATAACACTTAATATTATCCACACAAAAGACACTATATCAGCTTACTAATGAAACATGGTAAGTTTAAATGATAAAATTCAGCTTTGGCCTTGAAAATTCATCAAAAGAAAGGAAAAAACAAATAAATAATCATTCGATATAGAATACCTTATGTGGACTAAAACACAAATAATGAAATTTCTATATATTCTGCTTTCCATGAGTATTTCAGTTCAGGATGGGTAGGTATTTGTACATGTTATAAGAACAGTTCTGAAATGCAGAGAACAGGGGTGGGCTATTTCCTATAACTGAACCAGGTCATTTTTCAAAGAGATCAGTACAGTTCTTAAGATGCCCACATGTAAATGCTCAATAGCACTTCTGGAAATGTTTACACATTGACAGGAGTCGGTTTCCTTCCTCACACCAATCACATAACTAGATACAGCTCATCTGATCAGTAAAAAACAATGTGGTTGCTTTTTTGTACGTATTCTACAGTTACAATTAAAGGCTTTGGGGGCAGAGGAAGACAAACAGTAAGCAACAAAATGATTGCAGAGAGATGCTAAAGCTGTTACAGAGCCCAAATGTGGACACCCCAACATTCTCAGTTATCTAGGTATACATTCTCTAGGCTACCTGATCTCCACTTTCTTCTAAAAGAAAACCTTTCCTCAGACAAATACCATTACAGCTAGGAAGACAACTTCATGCATCTTTGGAAAACAGGGTGAATTGGACTTGTCTATTGTTATGTGAATCTGGAATCAAATGAAATTACAGAATTAAAACAGGTACAAATATAAATGTTTATCCTCTACCAAAGTATGCATACCATGTTGCTATGGCATAAAAACATACACACCCTTCAAAATAACCTAATGACTCTAAAATAAATGAAACATTTATTTTGTTAAGACTACTGGAATTTGGCTTATTATTTCTGAACAGTGAAAGTCCTCTTGAAACTTGAAAACAAAACAGCAAATTCCATTAAACTTACTATATAGTTACCTGTTGATTCAGACCATTGGTAGGAATTCTATATGTCACTCTCTAAGACTTCTAGAAAACATCTCTGATGACAAAAGAAGACTTTACAGACACCTGAGAGGAAAAAAAACCTAACAACTCCACACTCAAAAGTTACGAACCTCAAAATTATGACTCTTTTACCCCTGAACTGACACCATTTTGAAAATCTATTTCATCATTTCTTGGTCTTCTGACTAAAACAAGCATAGAAAGATATTTCATGGAATTCTAAAATCAGATCTACCAACTGTGGAGTTTCCAATCACATTTTAGAAGGTTTTCTACAAAAACACCAATGATATGCCTTGTGCACATGCATGCATGCACACATACATACACACACACACACACACACACACACACACACACACACACACACAGACACGCTTTTTAAACAAAGCAATCTCAATCCTCCTCCCCGTCTCTAGTTGTCTTTTAAAAAGTCAGGATGTGGTGGTCAGGATATGGTGGTGCAGCCTTTAATCCCAGCACTCAGGAAGCAGAAGCAGGTGGATCTCTAAGATTTTGAGGCCAATCTCATCTACAAAGTAAGTTCCAGGCCAACGAAGGCTACACAGTGGGACCCTGTCTCAAAAAAGACTTTATGACTCAGTACTAATAACAGGCAGATGATTCATATTTGGGCATAATGTTTTAACACTAGTTCCTGGAGTGGCTTATTACTATAAAAGCTTTCTGACTACTTGCAAGAAAAGAAAGAACCACAGAGATTAACTACTGCAGTAGGGCTTTATAAAAGCATTCCACCACCAATTCAGTATGAGATAGTGTTGGGTCAGGGAGCGAAATGCAAACACAAGACATCTTTAACTACAAAGGCCTTACATATTTTCTTAGTAAAAGGCATGCCTAGGATTAGGAACAATTTATTTCAGCCTGGCGTACAGTTTGACAGTTTAAGAGTAAAAGGAACAAGTGAAAGATGATGGCTATATTATATAAAGAGCAGACATTTTACAGCTTCGATTATTACTGTTGGTTGAAAACTTCAACAGCTCTCAACTTCCCTTACACTGCCCACTGCACACTGTGGACACTAGAAACAACTGTCAAACCCTAGGAACAGATGCGTAGTCTCTGGAGCTTGTCTGACGCAGATGCAACACCTTACAAGGGAAAGGAGAGGCCGGAGTGGGGCTGGGAAATGAGCAGATGTCTTCCTGTCGGGCAATGAGCTTGCTGCTGCTGCTGCTTTTGAGTAACAAATGTGAGCCCGAATACAAAAAGAATAAACTTGTTTTACCTCACTACAGTTCAGGATTTTACTATGAAAATAAAGTCTCCCCTAAAACAGTTTTTAAATCTAATCTACATGGGTTAGAAGAGCCAAATATTCATATACATTTTAAGGAAGGTCCAAATTCTAAAGAACATTTTTCCAGATACAAGTTCAGGGAAGAAAATTTAAATGGTGATTAACGCAATTTTAAGTCTCAAATTGTTTCACCTTATTCATAGAGAAATATATTCTTTTCACTTGTTCAAGTGAAACACACAAGGTAAAAGGAAAGCAAACACACACCAGAAGCTGGGTACTCTCTAAACAAGCACTGATGCACCACAGAAAATGTAACGCATCTCCCTATTATCTTAGAAAAACAAAAACTGAGTTCAAAGTCAGAAGTGTTTACTTTAAAAAGCATAAGGTTTAACAGCTTAAGAATAAGAGAAAAAATAGACATGGTGGCCATATTGTGCAAGAGCAGATCTTCTAGACTTTGGATGACTGTTGACCGAAGAATGCTGGTTCAGAGTCAGTGAGGTGGCTCAGCAGGCAGAGGTCCAAACCTGACAACTGGAGCCCCATCTCCAGGACCACATGGTGCCAGTTGTCCTCTGACACCCACAAGCACCAAAGTTCATGTGCCCCACCCCCAAGAATAAAACATAAAAATAAAAATGTAATAATGGAATTTAAAAATTTTTAAAGAAAAATGTTAAAATATCTCAGCTTTGCATTTAAATAATTCTTGTTTAGGAAATAATTTTCACAGCAACTTTAGAGAATAAGTGTGTATAGTCAATCAAGCCTTATGCTGGTTTCATCCTTGGCAAACACAGTTGAGGAAACTCCTGAAGAAAAAGTCCCATCAAGAAAAAGTGATTGGTCAGAGAGAAATGGCTTTAGACACAATAATCCTTTTTCCACTTCCTTTAAACAATGTCGAAAAGACAGAACAACCTTTTTTGTTTTGCTTTTTTTCAAGGGGGGGGGTAAAGAGGGGGACCAATAGTTGGGGGGATGATGGGGAACTAAGTGAGCATAGAGCACTCAATAGTATGGGAATGCTTACGTACTAGCAGCAGGACAGTGTCACCCTCACTTGTACGACTATGTCCCCAAACACGGATTGTTACATAGATTCATGTGGATTTAATTTCTATCTTTACAATGCTACTTATATTTAACTTACATAACTACTTTAGTCTTAGAGATGCAAAACTAAAATATGGCACTTCCGGATTTTCGTTTTATGTTTCTTTGTATGAATTTAGTATACATAAGTCAAGCTGGAGGAGAAATTCCTTCCTTTAGAAGTAAAAACTCCCTTCTAAATGCCTATGCAAACAATCACACAGTTTATCATGAAATGCAAGTCTGATCCTGTCTTCCTTCTAAGAACCAAATTCTTTAAGCATAGCCCACAAGTTCCTTTGTGATTCTGCCATGTTTTATTTCCCAGAACCCACTTGACATTCCACCCATTTTTCTCGACAGTCCTACTCATTTACACAGGCACCTCTCACAGCATGTGAAATGCCACACTGCCTCATATTCCCTCTCACATTCCTCATCCTTCTCCTATCAACTTGAGAAGTACTTTCTACACTTTTCTGATACCTTCTCCTTCTTTGAAGTTAGTGCACCTGGCACACCTACAGAGTGTATGAATGCCTACCTTGTGAGGCTGCTGGAAGGATTAGATGGACTGTCTTACACATAACAGTCAGGACGTGAATGCATCATAAACACTGAGTTTATGTGTAATCACAGGGCATTCTGTGTCACATCTTTTTCTTACAGCCCCTGTCACACTGTTGTAATTCTCGACTCATTAGCCACTTTCCCCACTATTACAAACTCCTTGAAAACCAAGATTTTGACTTACTTGTTTTTATACATGATATAGCAGCACACTGAAACAGCAAGTTTGGAGAAAATGCACTGAATGAATAGACAATGAAGCAAAATGGAATACAATTTTATTAGGAAGGATCTGACTAACAGGTTAGGGCTTTTAAGCAATTTATATTATTCTTCATTTTCCCCTGAAAAACTGCTGAGCTACACCACAGTGTTTCTTTTGGAAATCTGGCAGATGCCTTCTAGACTGAACTTTTAAGATTTTCTACAGAAAAAGTAGGGAATATATTTTCTATTTTCTCCCACTGAAAGCACACAGAGGTTCACATTTTGCTTTGACTCAGGGAACATTCCAGAGCACTACTCATTACACTATTGCTTAGTTCTAAAGAAATAGCCTCACTTAAATAACTAGAGTTGGTCTTTGGAACAGGAGTTCTGCAGTACTGGGAGTTCCAGGGAGGTGCACATGGGGAGGAGGGGAGATGCTGACTCTGGCTCACGCCCCTACTGTTTATTTATAGCTTATTAGTATGAGATTTGTTTTACTTGGCAAAAATACAAGATTGTGAATGACTAAGCAAGGAAGATGTAAGAGAATGCCTAAGCATTAAAGCTCCAGAGCCGCATAACAACCTGTAACTCGGTGCTACATCAACAGGTTCCCCAGGTTCCCTGGGGGCTGCTGCACAGTGAGGCCACTGCAGACTTGCCAACTTCCTGAGCTGCAGGCTTTACTACTGCTAGTAAAACAGTGATTAGCCAAAGAATTGATTTCTCTGTAGATACCTCCATTTACAAATGCTAAATTCACTAGTTGGAGCTAGATTTTCAGATTTCTCTGCATATACAATTCTTAATTTCTTTTTTAAAAATCACTAGCAAAAAGTCAAAAGCAATTTTAAAAGACAAGCCAAAAAACTATGTGCAGCAATCTGAAAAAGAAATAATTTGTCAATGATCACTTAGAATGATTCCTTTCTATCTTACTGATTTTCCTTCCTAGCACTTATCTCAAACTAATATTTTATTGCATATTCACTTATATATTTGTTTAGTATATATCTTTAGAATATAAACTCTAAAAATGCAAGCTCTTCCTGCCCCCACCAATAACTGTATATTTTGTTCCAAGAACAGCCAGGAACATGAGAGCTAGTCAATTAATACCTTGTTGGAAGAGTAACAGTAAAACTGATCATAATTAAGAGCTCTGAGGACAGCAGCACTCAGAGAGCTGTTAAAAACACAGACATAAATAGCAATGACTCAAAAAAGTCACTTACAACTTGGATAAAGGTGTTTGAAAAATAAGACCAATTCTTCAGAAGATGTGAGGAAATAGACCTTTTGAGGGGGAAAAATTTACTATGCTCTGAGGCTTTCTCACATTTTTGTTTTCTCTTAAAGATGAATAAAAAAACTGATCAATAGCCAGAAACAGAGTGGAGACATTTCCCACTATAATTCAGTTTCCTGGAGATGCTTGTTCCAGAGTAAAATTAGTACTTATGTTGTAGTAGGTGGAAAATACCCTTTCCTTGGTTTACATGTTAAAACTAGGCATACAGCACACAAAACTCAAGTAAAAGAAATTTAAATGTTATTTAAAACTAGGCACACTGCACATAATAAAATGGAAGTAAATTTTTAAATGTTACTTTGGTCTTCTTTGGTTGTAATAAACATTGATAGCTACTACCGTATTCTCTTAGTCTAAGATGAATGCAAGCTTGATAAAAATGGTAGTGGCTGTCATATGACAAGGAACCATAAACACACAGGAACTTGGTTGACATGAAAAGCTTAGTCATTAGTCTCACATATTTTTGTGTACATGTGTGCATATTCATGTGTATAGGGATGCATGTGTGCATATGTGTGTGGAGGCCAGAGGTCACTCTTGGGTGTCAATCCTCAGGTGCTATCCACTTTGTTTTTTTAAGACAGTCTTTCACTGGCCAGGAACTCGCCAGCTGGACTAGTCTGACTGGCTAGTGAGCTCCTGGACCCACTGTCTCTGCCTCCTCTGCTAGGATTACCACACTCAGCATTTTTACATTGTCTCTAAAGATCAAACACAGAAACTTATTCTTGAACAGCAAGCATTTTACCAACTGAACTATCTCCACATCCCTATACTTTGCTAAAAAAATAAGCTTTATAACTTAAAGGCATGCCCTAAAGCCTCAGGCATAAGTGAAGCTGCTTCTTCAGAGCAGATGACTACTTTATAATATGAATTCAATTATCTCATTAACTTTTTAATCTTCTTAATAACCTGCATACTCATCTGGATGATCTTATGACACATTAGTCATATGACTCTCATCTAATATCAGCATAAAAAGATCAGATGAAAGACTGTAAAGTTTCTAATTATCAGCTGATGTCACTAAATGCATTCAAATGGATGTGATGTAGTCAATCCGAAAAGTTCTAGGAACAGTTAGAACATGTGTCCACTGTCACTCAGCTGTCTGTAACCTAGCTCTATAACTTCTGTAGACATGACATGTGTCCACTGTCACTCAGCTGTCTGTAATCTAGCTCTACAACTTCTGTAGACATGTGAAATGGACACTGAATTAGAATAAGTGAAAGAAATATTTAAAATAATTCTAAAATTGGCCCAGAAAGATGGTTCAGTGGGCATGGATACTTGCCACGAAACCCGACAGCCTGAATTCAGTCTCGAGGACCCACAGGGTAGAAGAGTACCAACTCCTTCAAGCTGTTTGGAAAGATGTGTTCCTTACAAAGTTCTGCATCCCATTCCTCCAAATCCTGAAAAGGGGTAGATCTAAACTGTTTCAATCAAATGTTTATAAATCCAGCTATGTAATAGAGTACACCTTCAACACACTACTGTACCAGATCTTGCAGTTTTAATACCATGCCAATTTTCAGTCTGTTGATGATAAGGAAAGAATATAATAAAAATGAATCTTTCTGGGGATTTGTGAGAGAAGAGGGACCATACAAGACTGTTGCCAAATCTAATGGAAACAAATACTTCTGCCTTATCTTATTAACTTACAGGGTCTTTGTACAGGAGCCCTGCTTCAAAGGTCATTCCTCAAAACAGAGAAATAAACATGTATTGAACGTACCATGTTCAGAGCAGTGCCAGTATTGGATGTAGTGTTTTATTTCAATTTCTTAACCCAGAAGCGGTAACTATTATTATTACTGTATTAGCGGTAAGGACCCTGGAACTTTGGACATATCTTCCCAGGGTTCTGCAGTTTGTAAGCATAATAATGCTGGTTAAAACTCAGATCTTTCTGACTTCATGTTACATGATTACCTACAAAAAAAATGCTGCATCAGCCCCTGCCAAGAATTATGTTTTTCCACTAAACCCAAAAGCACCAACAAATTCACAGTTGAATGGAAAACTTTCTTATTTCTCAACAAGACTGTACAATGCTATGCATTAAATCATATTCTGCTGTTTTCCTATTCTTTAAGCTACTGTTCAGAGGGAATATATATATATATATATATATATATATATATATATATATATATATTTAAAGATTCATTCTAAAGTTTGACTATGAAGCTCTTCTTTAACTAGGTTAAGAAAAACAAAGCACTAATAGATCAGACAGTAGCAGCCAGCTCCCACAAGAATCTTATTTTTAGTTTCTCTTACTTTACGAGCATTTCTTAACCCATATGTATTTGTCTAGTCTCGTTTCTAGAATTTTGGTTTGGCAGTACCCTCTGACGATTACACAGTTGCTGCAATTATCTATAGTGTATGTTATATTTCCAAAGTATATGTAAATAACACTTGGTTGGTTGAGTCTGAAGGCTGGACACTTGAGGTTGAGGGAGTTCAACCACAAGACATCCTTTTTATGAAGCTCCAGGAAACAGTACAAACTTACCAAGCCAAAGACAACTGGCAGTCTGGTGTAACCATTTAAACTTGCCTTTGCTATAATTCTTCTTAAAAAAAAAAAAAAAAAAAAAGGTAGTGGACAAAAACACAGCACTGAACGCCATACAATACTGGATTTCTACAAGCAAAAAGTAAACGTTGAGTCACATGTTGCACATACGTAAAAATCAATGTAATGGCCAACAAGATGTCTCAGCAGAAATGGTACTTGCTGCCATGCCCCACAATCTGAGTTTGATTCCCAGAATTCAAATGATGAAAAGAGAGAACCAACTCCTGCAAGTTATACATGCAACACAGCATGCAAGTGTCCACATATAGAAACAGGGTCACACAAGCACACGCGCGCGCGCGCGCACACACACACGATTTAAAATATAAAGTTTGACTCAAAATGGACCAAAATGTAAAATAGTAAAGTACAAACGTTTTAGAAGAAAAGCTATATGACACCATCTTTGTGAGCTAGAGTTGGCAATACTTTATGAAGCAGCAAGTACACAATTCATAAACTAAAAAGACAACAAACTAGACTTTATAAAAATTGAGAATTTCTGCTCTTAAAAAATATTGAAAAGATTATAGATGTGAGTGCATGCATGTGTGTGTGCATAAATGTGTTCATGCATTTGTGGTATATGTGGTGTGAAAACACAAAATGTACAATTAAATTTAGTTTATCATTTACCAGCTGTATCTTTAAAAGGCTAAATGTACAATACTGTATAGCTATAAAACTTTACTATCAATTCTAATTGTAAATGATGCTAAATAATAGATCTTTACTTTATGTTGTAATAGATAACTAAATTCAAATCAGTCACAGATTTTATTCTTAAAGAAAATTAGAATCTTCCAGTGGCATAGTTCCCTGGGATATTACAAAGGTTAATTAACAAAACAGTGATGGGACAAAAATTAAATATGGATACCAAATATTCAAATATTCTTAATTACAATAGCATAAAATAAAATTTTTATTTACTTTGAAAAAGATACTAGCCATGTCAAATGGAATTTAAAAATATCATTTATAAGTAATAATTTATAAGTAATAATTTATTCTGTAAGTTCTTATGAAGTTTCTATATCTAACAACTGGAACTTGGGAAAGATGAAAAAGATGAGAAAGAAAAGGGAAACAGCACTTTCCCAGGACCAGGTATTCCTGATAACACAACAGAAGGAAGACACACTCTTCTATAACGATGTGTTAATGAAGGTATGCTATCATGCCTCGGAGGTTAATCCTGCTCCATGAACTATGATATCATAGCTTTAGGTAATGTGTTTTAGAGCAATCAGGAATTGGCCTAGCTGTTAAGGCTCCAGAGAGATTCCCTGTACAGGTCGGCTAAGATTAATTAGTGTGTGCTGTCACAGCATGTCATATTTACCTTGTATACCACAACTATCATTTCGCATTATACTTAATGGCATGTATCTCGTTCTCTAGATTACAAATACCTTGAATGCAGAACTACGTGGTCCCACATTTGTCGTTCTGCTGCCGAGGTTTCAGTCTAACCCCAGTGTTCCACACTGCAAACTGCCACTCTACCAAGGCTCAGCAACCTATTACTCTCCCGGTCTAACCCTCCCCCTGGCTTAAACAATCACTTCAGACTCTGTCTCTCTTCAGGGCTCACTTATCTCCTCCAACATCTTCACACTCAGTTGATAACACCACATTGTATTTCCCTGAGATAAGAGGAAGCATTAGAGATGCCTTCTCGGTCTCCCTAGAGTGTAGCATCCCTACTCTCCTAGCCTCTCTCACCAGAGAAGAAAGGCAAGACTGAGAGTATAATTCAGAAGCAGCTCATCTGCCTAGCATAGGCCAATACCTGGGCTGGGAGGGGAGCGTGAACGGGAGGAGACCAAGAGAGACAAACTTTTAGAAAGGATCATTCTTCTACCTGTCCGAATTCTACCCTTTCTCAGAGATATGATCACTTCTACAACATTGTCTTTACTACTACCTACTGATCCATTCTTCAGACACATACAGCTGGTAGCTACAGTTTTTAAAAAAAAAAACATATTTTTCTGTTTCCTTTTACCCTCTGATAGACAAATTCTTAGCAGTTACGCCGTTCTCACTACCTAATCCATCCCTGGTCTCTACCTTTCACTTCCACCACTAAAGGCATCAATGACTGTCCCATTAATATACCCAGGACACACTTACTTTCATGTGTGTGACTCCCAACAGTGTCTGAGAGTCAACTACTCCCTTATAGTCTTCCCCTCTTGGCTTTCCAAGCTTGTGGCCTGCTCCCTTTTAGTCTCCTTGCTGGCTCCTCCTCTAAAATCAAGTCTACCCCACCTCCGTACTATTTCTATACCTTTTTCCTAGGAGAATCCATGTTCCGATTGATTTTGATAAGTTGATAATTCCTAAAAATTTTTTTAAAGCTGTTATCCACTCTTTAAGGCTTAGAGTCAGAGCTAATGGTCTTTGTATTGGACATATTCCCTTAAATGAGTCACCATTTATAGCAAACATATAATTTTGCCCACCCCAAAATTTTCAACTTCAGTACATGGTAGTCCTGTTGTACCCCAACTCTTATTGAAGCTCAAGGAAATTTTTATTAAAATTTGAAGAAAACCCCAGGACAAACAAGCTGTAAATCTTGGTAGCTGCCTGGAAGTGGGAGCTAGAGCAGAGAAAAGGCCATGTCATTTGAGTTAAGCTGGCATAGAGGTCACCCGCATGGTAGACAAGCAGCCACACGGTGAGGAGGGGATTACTGGAGGGAGAATGAAGCCTAGACTGTCAGGGAAAGCATGCTTAGAAAAGGGATAGAAAGAAGCACAGAAGTTACACTTTTCTGAGTAATTCGGACTTAACAAAGCTGCGCGAGTGCAGCTCTGTGAGCCTATGTGCAAAACAGACTCGGCATAAAACCCCGCTGTCGGCGGCGGCGGCAGTGTCAAACCACCTGAAGAGCCTTCCTTCCACTGGTCCTCTGCTTGGCTTGCGCTTTCTTTACAAGGCATTCTCCATGCAGTGACAACAGTCATTCTACAGAGATTTACTTCAAGGATTGTATAATCAGACACAGACGACTCTAGACGAATTACCAAAATGAATCTACAATTTAAGTTGACAAATTTTTCTTATTTTTTTTAATGTAAGTGTTACACGGGAAATAAAATGTTAGCATGGTCCTCTCCTTTTAGGACATCACAGATACACATTATGGATAGGCATCTGGAACTAATAAGTCTGAGGCTTAGTCATTCTAGAGGTTAAAGTGATACAAAAATCTTTGAAAAATAATCACCTCTGTCGACATATTACCAAGGTTAGTCTCTCAAACATAAAACACAGAGATCTTAATAGAACATCCCTAAAGGAAAATGGTACTCAGCCTTGTAAAAATGCATTTGAATTCACTTATTTTGAAAGACTGATTTCTACAGTAACAGGCATAGATGGCCCTGATAAAAATGCTCACGAGGCTGAGCAGATAGCTCAGTCAGCGAAGAATTTGTTATGTAAGCATGAAGACCAGAGTTGGATCACCAGAACCGTGGGTCAGTGGGTCAGTGGGGAGGATAGAGGAAGAGTTGGAGAAGGGAAAAAGTAGGATCAGAATATACTACATGAAAAAAAGTTTTCAATAATAAAAAAGTTAGGCACTGTGGTATGTGCTTGTAATCCCAGCATGGGGTGGGGAGCAGAGGGGGTGGAGCAGACAAAAAGATCTCTGGGGCTCACGGGCCAGCCAGTTCAGCCTAATCAGTGAGTTCCAAGCAAGTGAAAGAGCCTGTTTTAAAAAATACAGTGGACGGCACCTGAGGAACAACACCCACAGCTGACCTCTGACCTCTACACTCGTGCATACAATGTATGTGCACCAGCATCTATACATGTACCGCCTACATACATGAATATATACTAACAAACACAAATGCTCAAGAAGCTGCTCTATCACACATTTTTTTGGTTTTTCGAGACAGGGTTTCCCTGTGTAGCTTTGCGCCTTTCCTGGGACTCACTTGGTAGCCCAGGCTGGCCTCGAACTCGCGGAGATCCGCCTGGCTCTGCCTCCCGAGTGCTGGGATTAAAGGCGTGCGCCACCACCGCCCAGCTTTCTATCACACATTTTCTATCACATTATGGTGATGGTAAAAAATTAAAGATAGTATTAAACTGATGGACTGGCATCCAGTTCATTCATTTGTTCATTCACTTATTCCTACATACCTGGCATTGTGCTATGTAGTGGGGACAGAAAGAAGACTAAGGCGGAAAGGTTTCTTGCCCTCAGTGTATTTATATGCTAGCAGAGGCAATAGACATGAAGCCAAGAGTCAAGCAATTAATTAGTTAGATGTTAGGCTCCAACTTAGAGCTAAGTATCTCTCTTGCTGGATTCTGATGGGGTATCCATATTATAGATGCTACAGTTCTTCAGACAGGATCTTTAAAGAGATTAGCAGCAATGTGTGGAAATAAATCACACAATTAATAGACAAGATTTTTCAGGAAAAAACCTGAAATGTCAAGGTTTAACATTGCTGAAGGTGTCAAAAGTTAAACAACTAAGAGTCCAAACTGAACAAGTCACTGCAAGTGGAGGGAGAGAATGAGTGACGTGAGCGTTTCAGACTTAATCATAAATCACAGACATTTCCTATAACATAGTAATTGCTTCCTTCATAATTAAGTTTTGTGACACAACCAAGAAGCCTGTACCAAGTTCTATTGAGACATAAAATAATTTCACAAGCTACTTTGCTAGTTCCTAGCTCTTATATGAGGAAAAACTCAAAGACTATGTATAAATTTAATTAGAAACAGTTCTATCACCCTTTATATTTTAAAAACTTTTTCCTGTTATTAATAACCAGTTCATTCATGACTTGGAAGACTTTTGATATCTCAGGAACACTTTAAACATTATTTTATTTTTAATCTAGTTTTAATTCCATATACTCTTTTTCTTTGTAGTTCTACTGCAAGTAAACCAAAACTCTTCAACTTTCTCCATGCTTTGCTTTACACATAAAAACATTACCGCAGATGAGGAACAAACATTGTGTTGACTTGATTAATTTTCTTCAGAACATCTGTCAAGTATAAAACATAACTCTGCTCTTACATTTATATGTACACAAACCAATCACATGGTCTCTGTCTGTAGGGAGAAAGTGCTTGCCTTGCACAGTCTAGTCCCTGAGGAGTTGCCATGCACACTCGCACGGGGATGGGCTCTGTTCCCTTTAACTATGCCCAGGCTATCATTTCTTCCACTCGATGCCATATTTACCAAACACTCCATTTGATTTCTTTCACATTCTCTCTCACTTCTAGTGTGGATTCTGTTCTGATTACCATGAATGTAATCACCATCACCAGTGATTTCTGTTTATAAAGCTAAATGGGATTTTAATTGCTCACTCTCAGGCAGACTTGTAACATCTGATGCCGCTGATTACCTCTTTTTGGAACACTTCTTCCTTCACCTCCAAATGTTAAACAAAATAAACAAGTTGATACTTTTCCCCTTATCTACACTATTCTCTTCCACTTCTCCTCCTGTGCTCACAATGATTCCTCATGTTTTCCTGCTTGCGCTGGTTCTTCCTACACAATAATACATCATAGCAAGTGGCTTGGTTTTCCAAAAAGGCTTTGCCTTGGTCTTGTTCTCTTTGGAAATAAATCAAAGGAACTCTAATGTGTTTTGGACAAAGAGAGTAATAGAATGAAACTCCAAACTGATTGTTTTTAAAGATATAGAAATAAAAGCTTCAAAAAGGCAATGTAGGAAAATGATTAAGAACACAGACTCTGGAGTCAAACTCTTAGGTTAAACTCTGGCTCTGCCACTTTCAAATTATGTTACAGTAACCCTCTGTGTTCATTCCCTAATCTGTGGAATGGGACAATAATTTTATCATAGAAATAAGAACTAAAGGTTGATATATTGTGCACTGTAGGAATATTAAATAAATCACAAAACTGGCAGCCATCACAAAATCAATTTTTTTAATACACAAGACTACCTTTTAACTTGATACTTTGTTTTTCAAAACTCTTAAAATGTATTAACTCCACCAGACTGAACTACTTTAGTAACATGTAATAATTCAAAGCAATGTCACAGCCTTCTAAGCAGACAGTGTTCACATGTATTCAAACAGAAAAGTAGAAAAATAAAAACCACATTTCTAGAGCTAAACTGAAAATGTCAATACCCTCTAACTTTCTCACTTTACAGATAAAAAAGCTAAAGCTTCGAGGGATTTGTGATTTGTCCAAAGTCACACAGTAAATAAATACCAGTAAGAGGCCCATTGGAAGCTAAACTGGAGGTCCTTACATTTTTCTTCATATAATCATGTGAAAAAGCATTCATTCTTAGATTATATCTCTGTTTGGGGGAAAAAGTTATCATCATTACAAAAACCTGAAATTTAATGCAAGGGAAACTATCAAAATTTGATCTACCAACTATTAACCCCTACCATTAATCAGTGCAAATTAATTAGTTAATGTATTTGTTCATTTTTAAGATAGGGTTTCATTATGCTGCCAAGTATAGCCTCAAACTCATGATCCTTTTGTCTTATCCTTCTAAGTGCCTAAATTATAAGTGTGAGCTTCTCAGTATACAATTATTTGTTTATTGACTTATTTACTTACTGTTGATTTTGGGGGGGGTGTTTTGTTTTATGATACAGGGTCTCACTATATACACCAGGCTGTCCTCTGCCTCCTGAGGGCTGGGATTAAAGGCATGTGCCACCACACCCTGCTACTGTTGTTTTGAGGCAGGGTTTTACTCTGTAGCCCAGACTAGTCTAAAACTCATTACATATATATAGCCCAGGTTGGTCGTGAACTCGTTGCAAGCCTCCTGCCTCAGCTTCCCAAGTAATGAGATTATAGATATGTGCTATTATCAACAGCATTTGTTCTAATGCTTAATTTTTTTGTATCTTAAAGATATTTAACCTCCTTCTGCCTCAATTTTGTCATTCATAAAATAGGATTAGAAATACTTATATGATTATATAAAATGAACTAAGAAATTATATATTATATATACTTATATCATATAGAAAACAACTTTGTGAAGTATAAAGTCTGAATACATTAAATATGTTAGTTTATATATAATGAAATAAGAAAAATATTTATAAAAAGGAACATTGCTGATATAATCATTAAGTAACCCTCACTTAAATGGATACTTAAATAATTCTACTCTATTGTTTTATAATGCACTTCAAGACCTGAAAGTATATTTTAAGGAAAGTAAAAAATGAGAAAAGCATTCTACACAAGGGATTTTTTCCTTCCCCTTCTAAGATATTTTTTAAGATGCAATGATTATCCCAAGATCATCTATTCACATTGTTCTAGCTAGAATTTGGCAAGAAATGTCATGGCAGTGGTTGACTTCTGAGATCCATATGTATATTAAAGTTGTAAAATCTTAGAAACAAAAGACAGTATCTTTTTAAATCAAAGTTTATACACTAATTTATTTTTTATTGCTAAGGAAATTCCTCTTACCTCTAAGTATACATACCACTAACACACATATATAAACATATATAACATAAATTGCAATCACATAATTATAATCACTTAATATGCTTTGTACATGAATTATACTTTCTTCATATATTAGGAAATTAATATAGGAATTGCTTTTGTGGTCACCCATGGGAATAAACTTTTGGCAAGTATTCTGCATAAATTGCTTTGGGATGTCATTCTGTATGCTGTGAATGTGTATTGCTCTGATTGGTTGATAAATAAAATGCTGATTGGCCAGTAGCCAGGCAGGAAGTATAGGTGGGATAAGCAGATGAGGAGAATGGTGGGAAGAGGAAGGCTGAGTCAGGAGTCGCCAGCCAGACACAGAAGAAGCAAGATGTAAAGGCAGAACTGAGAAAAGGTACCAAGCCACGTGGCTAAATATAGAAAAAACTATTGGTTAATTTAAGTGTAAGAGCTAGTCAGTAATAAGCTTGAGCCTTAGGCCTAGCAGTTATAATTAATATAAGCCTCTGTGTGTTTACTTGGGGGACGAGGGAAGAAGAGATTTGTCCCGACCACTGGCTGGCTGGGACACAGAAAAGCTTCCAGCTACAATAAATAACACCACCAAGCAAACTTTGCAATCATCAGAACATTTCCTACAGTTTGTCTAAAGTTTTAAGTTTCTGACTCATGTACTCAAACATGTTGCTTAAATCTATGCTGGTATAAAACAATAACCCTTCTCCTAAACCCAAAGCAAACCAAGAGCAAACAGAGATCTACAACAACCCATCTGCTCCAAAGTGCTTTCACACACACACACACACACACACACACACACACAAATTATGAGAATAAGAATAACTTAAGGTTCTACTTGATGACACTGAAAGGCATTAAGCAATCCATCCAGGTAGTTTCTTTACCTCTAAGACTTAGATTAGAGACAAGACATAACACTGCCGTTATTCTGGCTGAAGCAACCAGAAATGAACAAAAAGAGAGGCCAGTGCTACCTAAACCCTGCTGGACTCAGCACCAGTTAGGTTACTTAGATCAGTAAAATAGTCACATTTCTTTATGCCAAACAATGGAAAATACCTTGCAAATAAAACGCATGAACAACAGTGCATTTCTAATACTGAGCTTCTCTCAGTGACACATACCTACAATATCTATACTCAATAAACACTGAGTGGCAGGAACTGTGCTGAGTGAGTATCAGGGTAGTAATCAAAAAGTACATACTGCTTCCTGCCTATAATGCAGATGAAAGAGAGAGTGTGTCAGATCCAATAATCAGGAATGGACATAAGAAAGATTTTTTAATATAATAAAACTAGTGTGTTATAATAATGTTTATGGAGGTTCAAGGGCCTGCACAAGCAAGCAAACATCTCTAAGGTGTGTGTACAGCTAAAGCTCAGGTTTTCTTACAGTGTGGCCTCGGGCTTTTCTTTGTAGGAAGTTTCAGGCTTACAAAAACGAGAATATATTGAAAACAACCATATTTTGTTGGTTATAAATGAATGGTCTCTGGATCATGAGCTAAGACACCCACGACAGTCCTTCATACAAGATAGCAACCAACTGTCCAATAATAGCCATTTTCTGTTTAAGAAATCTGATTCAGCCATGTGTAAAAAAAGACTACTTAGAACCACTGGTGTTGCTGTCGAATCAGGAATAGCAAACTGTCTCACTTCTCCATGGGGATTAGTGTACATTCAAGGTGCTATCTGGCTGCTGAGCCAGTTTCCTACGGTGTTTCAATCCCTATACATCATACAGTAAGTCCTTGTTGCTGGAGGTAATCCTTACAATCTACACCATATACATACAATGTGCTCATAAACGTTTTACAAGCAATCACAAGGAGTGAAATCTACCTACAAATATGGTACTATTTGGAGGAAGAGGGAGAAACATCTCTGAGATAGGCATATAGCTGAAACTCAGATCCCTACTTACATCACACATTCATTTGAAACAACTGAGAAGACACAAAAGTGTTTACTTTTTTTTTTTTTTTTTTTTTTTTGGTTTTTCGAGACAGGGTTTCTCTGTGTAGTTTTGGTGCCTGTCCTGTATCTCGCTCTGTAGACCAGGCTGGCCTCAAACTCACAGAGATCCGCCTGCCTCTGCCTCCCGAGTGCTGGGATTAAAGGCATGTGCCACCACCTCCTGGCAAGTGTTTAGTTTTAATGTGAAGAACAGGTACTAAAAACAAAAACAAAATAAAAAATGCAAAAGTATTCTTAAATATCTCATTTGAATAAGAAATATCAAATAAATGGGAATAACAGACATTCATTTGTAGCCAACTGAATAAAAGAAGATCTGTTCTTTCTCTCATCTGTTGCAGGATATTTGAACACTGTGTGAAGATGTGTCACTGTGATTGGTTTAATAAAAAGATGAAGAGCCAATAGCTAGGCTGGAGAGGACAAGGGGGACTTCCAGGCAGAGAGAGGAACTCAGAGGAAGAATCAGAGGTGCGGAATTGGCTGGTGAGATGCAGAGGAGGTCAGGCATACTAAGTGTGGAGGGGAGGTAACAAGCCACGTGGCAGAATGCAGATTAATCTAAAACAGGTTATTCTAAGTTATAAGAGCTAGTTGGGAACAAGTCTAAGCTAAGGCCAAACTTTCACAATTAATAGTAAGTCTCTGTGTCATTATTTGGGGGCTGGAAGTCCAAACAAAGCCCAACAAGAAAGCCTGGTACACCCATCTTTCCCCAGGCCCCACTCCTGGTATGAGTGTGTGGGTGCTGTACATACATGTGGGGGTGTGGAGGCCAGAAGTCTATATCAGGTGTCTTTAATAATGGTTCTCCATCTAATTTTTGAGACAAGGTCTTTCACTGGATGCGGAGCTTGCTAATTTGGCTATGGACCAATAAGCTCAAGGTATCCTCCTGTATCTGCTTCCCTCCAGCACTGAGGTAACAGACACATGCCACCATGTCCAGTTTTTAAATGAATGCTGTGGACCTGGACTCAGGGTCCTAATGCTTATGCAGCAAGCATCTGACCAACTGATCACCTCTCTAGCCAGAAAACCTGTTCTTAAAGAGAAACTGCCCTAAGATTTGAAATCCTTACTCCAGATACAACTGACTTGGAAAGAAACATCCATGGATGGCGTTTCAAAGTTCACTGGAATGACAGCTGAGGTCACAGCACTCCTCACCCTTCTCAGGTTTTCTTTTCTTCTTCGTTGGCATCACTTTCCTACCTAACTTTCCTCTTCTGAGAATCTACCTCAGAGCTCATGCTCTTGAATTCATTTTCTTATATTCTTTAATCCACACACACTCCCTGAATAACTATTATACAAACACATTAAGAAAAAAAAACACTGCATTTAATTACTTTTTTCTTATTTATGTATAGTTTGTTCAAAGTACCTTGGAAGTTTGAGAAAACCTATTCTACACCCTACCCCTCCAAATCACACCCAAACAAGTTTTAAAAAAGGAAAAGGAAAAAAAGACTCACAGGAGAATGAAGTATGATGCCTGAAACTCAACAAGGAGAGAAGAGCCTGCTGTGCTGGAAGAAAAACCAGGCAGAAGGAAGGCAAAGCCACAGAAAAGGTTTCCTGCCAGAATGTCTTTCTTCTGACCTCAGCAGGAACTCAGTAGTTACCTCAAAGCATGTCTTCTTTAGAGAAAATAATGTCACAGCTCAACAGTAAAGAGATTAATGGGTGCAGGAGTATAGGGTGTGAGGAAGCAAAAGTTTGTGAGGGGCCTGGTTTACTAAATAATGGTACACTGGACAATCAATGTCCACATGGACTTCTTCAGCTATTAAAACATGTAGTTAAATATATGCTAGACAGTAAAAGAAAGGAAGCTGGACCAGTAGCCTGATCATAAGTGTCTGGCTCTTGCGAAGCAGAGACTTGGGGTTTCCCAAGTTCCTTCTTTCTGAATGTCCAATGCCAACACTTCAGGCAATGGCATTGAGAAGCCAACAAGAGCAAAGTCCACTGCCTCCTACTCATGCCACATGACTTTCAACTAAACTTTTAGCAAACTATTTCACACCAAAGAGTGGAAGAAAATGTCAAGCATGAGGTAATCCACTACTTCCTGTATTTTCATCTCAGCAAGAGAAAAATGAGCAATCCAGGTATTTAAGGACCGGATTCCTGTCTCATGACACAGTTTACAACCAATGCAATAAAGTTAACTTTCATTTCCCTACTGTTAAAACAAGACAGAGACAGAGACAGAGACAGAGAGAGAGAGAGAGAGAGAGAGAGAGAGAGAGAGAGAGAGAGAGAGAGAGCTGGAAAGAATGGAGAAAGAAAGATGTTGCAGGTTTATATTTACTCTTCCTAGATATAAAATGTTAGATGATAAATTATAATTAGGAGGTGAAAGGTACAGACAGAATGCATAACAGACCCTTACCTGAACTACCTGAACATTAAAGGGTGGAAGGAGAAATCAATAATTTTCCAATAGCCCTTCCACTACAAAATAATGAGAAAGAGCTTTTTACACATGTGGGGAGAAAGTAATCCTTGTATATTTAAAAAAAAAAAAAACAAAAAAACATCATTTATCCTCTTTATTAAAAAAAAAAATCTAGTCTCCTTTAATAAAGTCTCTCCTTTCTCCACATGCACACGCGCGTGTGTATGTGTGTGTGTTTGTGTGTGAGAGAGACTTGTTTTCATTGTGTAATGTGTGTATGTGTGTGTGTGTGTGTGTGTGTGTGTGTGTGAGAGAGAGAGAGAGAGAGAGAGAGAGAGAGAGAGAGAGAGAGAGAGAGAGAGAGGCTTGTTTTCATTCCTAGAAAGTCATTATAACAATGACTTCAACTCATGGCTTAACAGCTGCTGCTTCTATTTGTTATACTGTTTTGAACAAATGAAAGCATATCCTGAACTACTTTTAAAATTAAAAAAGCTATTTTGGCAATTAAAAACATGCTTCTGTATTAAGTTCATTAACACAGTCATGTCAGCACCCATCAGGTCTTTACAATATCCATTTTAAAAGGTTTACTTTTCCTTGAACTTTAAACATAATTGTATCAATAGAAGAACAAATCCCTAGTTCTCATGAGTCAAGACAGTTGGAGCCTTAATGAAATTCTGTTCTCAATTTCCCCCTTGCCACTCAAAAGGCACTATAAGGCTGGCAAAGAAATATACTAATTGTTTGGGAGAACAAGATGAGCATAGGAATTTTGTGAAAAGACTGTAATCACCAGATACTATGGCTAAAGTATTCCAAATCTCCTGGTATATTTAATTAATAACTGGATATATATATATATATGTCACATCTGATCTCCTTAGTCTTTAAGAGCCCATTTACTCTGTTCCTGAAACCCTTAGTCACTAAAAAAAATGTCTAATTTAGAAAAACACTAACTAGTTCACTGGCAATTCCTGTGACAGTGATTGGCAACAGCACCTGAGAGACAGAGTCACTCTACTGTCAGTAAATCGTATTTCTAACCATACACCCCTTACAGTCTGTTCTTTACAAACGAATGGCTTAGGCAGCTAGAGAGACGGTTCAGTGGTTAAAGTGCTTACAGTTCTTCCAGCGGACCTGAGTTCAGTTCCCAACACCTACATCAGGTAGCTCATAACTGCCTGTAACTCCAGCTCCAAGGGACCTGACATCCTCTTCTGGACTTTGTGGGCAACGCACTTGTCAGGGTTTGAATGAGATGTCCCAACAGTCTCAAGCATTTGCACGCTTGGTCCCCAGGTGGTGTCCCTGTTTGGGAAGGCTTTAGGAGGTGTGGCCTTGCTGGAGGAAGTATGTCACTGGTGGTGGGCTTTGGAAGTTTAAAGACTCCTGCCATTTCCAGTTCTCTCTCTGTCTGCTTTGTGCTTGTGGTTGTGTGAACCTCCGGCTTCCTGCGGCAGCCACCATGACTCCTGCTACACTCCATCATCACGAACGCTTACCCTCTGGAACCATAAGCCCAAATCAACTACTTCTTCCATAAGTTGTCTCGATTGTGGTGTTTTATCACAACAGATAGTAACTAATGCAACACTCACATGGGCATACCAATATATACAAGTAAGTAATTAAAACAGACTAGGTTTTTTTTTTAAGAAAGAAATGGCTTTGGATGCAAATCACTGAGGAGTTCCAATCATTTCTGTTTTCCTGGTTAATGTACAGCACTCTAAGGGACTGTCAGATGGAAACTCTATGAAGAATATATCGTCATTTTATAGGAAAAGCAGATGGGCTGTCAATGGTTGTGCTTTTTCATGTAGTCTAACATTTTTAACATTCAAAAATTCTAGTATAAACATTCATGCTTGTACAATCAGAAATTATGTAACATACTCTTCACCAATGAGTATAAACGTTTAATGAAAAAATAAAAAGGAACAAAGAAACTTGGAAACACAGATCTAAACACTCCACAATTGACAAATTAACCAGCCTACATTTCAGAAGTCTGTTCCTCAATTACTAAATAGGCATTGGCTTACAACAAATAATAGGGAATGGTGTTTTACTTTCCTTTTCATTAGAAACAAACAGCAACGGGGTGACAAGGAATAAAAATCAAGGTGTGCTTGTGTTTTCTAATGCACGATATGTAGCCTGACATCAGTGCCATGTTCCATTTCTTCAGCGCTGACCAGCTCCGTCAAGTCTGCATCCAGCACTGCACTCACTCACACCGCTGCACCTGCATCACTGACCGCATCCTGCCTCCTACCTACCGCGGTACCTTCTACAAGACTCTACAAGTCTGAAGTCTTGTACACAGCAGGTGCTCACAAATGTTTGCTTTATTCTTTGAAAATGAACTTACCCTTCGAAATGATACGACGTAAAAAGTGTCTCCCCTTCTGCGGATGGCTTCAAAGAAGCCTTGGTAACTTCCCGGTGAAGCATAATACACTTGCAGTTCATTCCCAGAATTTCTACTAATGTGAGAAGACAAAAAATATCATTAACATTCAAACATATTGAGTCTTCCCAATTCCTTCCATTCTAAGGCCACATCTGAATCTTAAGAATCTCTTTCAACCAAAACAGTAGCACTTTAACAATTGTTACTTTTTAATCTTTTTTACTTGGCACATATTTATGGGGTGCCATATGATATTCTGCTACATTTGACTTATGCAAATGATATGTTTTTATTGCTATTGTTGTTTGGGGTGCTGGAAGATCACACATAAGATCTCATACCTGCTTCATTAACCTGCCTGGTTCACAGAGCAAGTCACTAAGGGCTTTGACTACAATTCTGCCCCACTACAGGTAGCCCCTTAATTGTGACTGTCTTCCTTCCCACACCACTTTCCTCCTCAGTTACATTCACCTGGATGATGACATCTGACCTGCTGGATACTGCACTCTCTTTGGAACCTCTCAAAATCTCCTGTAGTACTATTTAGGAACGCGAGATTCTTTGAAGTCAAATAGACAGGGTCTGAAGTCTATCACTTGGTTCATGACTTCGAAAATTATTAAAAACAGCAACAAGAACTCCCTTGACTCCCTACCCTTTTCATATATAAAATACACTTTTGAACTATTACATAAATTTAGAGATAAGATGTATGTAAAGTACCCGCCAGGGTGGATGAGATGGTTCAGCGGGTAAAAGCACCTGTCACACAAAGCCTAAGACCTGAGTTTAATCCCCAGGAACCACATTAAAAAATGCTGGATCAAGCCAGGCAGTGGTGGTGCACTCAGGAAGTAGAGGCAGGTAGATCTCACAGCCAGAGCTACACAGTAAAACCCTGTCTCAAAAAAATAAAACAAAAAGCTGACCGAAGGACACAACTGTATGCCAGCACTCCTATAGCGATATGAGGGGTCAGGACAGAATAATCACCTTGAAACCTAGAGTTCATAGAACAACCGAAACAAGAGTGAGCCTGCATTAACAAGGTGGGAGGAGAGAACTAACTCTCCAGAGTTTTTCTCTGACGACTTTTCCTTTGACTTCATTACACACATATGTTGTTCGAATCTTAGATGGTCTTTTAATAAAAAACCCAGTACCAGATATTGGGGTGAAAGCTGAAAGATCAGAGAAGTCAGCTACTAGTTCTTACCTCTATGAAATCCTCAGCCTAAACAGAGTGAGTTCCTGTTTCCTCGCGCCTTATATACCTTTCTCTGTCCTGCCATATTACTTCCTGGGATTAAAGGCATGTGTGCTTCCCAAGCAAAGGCATGTGATCTCAAGTGCTGGGATCAAAGGTGTGTGCACCACTGCCTGACCTCTATGTCTGATCTAGTGGCTGGCTCTGTCCTCTGATCCTCAGGCAAGTTTATTAGGGTACACAATATATCACCACACATATATATACACACACATGCACACACAAAATAATAACTTTTTTAATGTGATCACTCAGCAAGACACCTACAAAAGAGAGAGAAGGTAATATCCCTCTCCCTGAGGCTTAGAAAACATCGGATTTTCAGCAAAATTATGACTGAAAAACACTCTGACTAAATCTGTATTTAAGAGACTTAGGATTGTTAATTGGTAGTATATGTTCATTTGAACTGATAAAAAAGTCATAGAGGAGCACTCAAAGGAGATGTGAATTTCAACTTCACTAAAACTATAATACAGTTCAAGCCCTCTGGCCAAGAGCTTCGCATCTTCTTACCTAATGCTAGTGGTTTCTGTGTACTGGACAGCCATCAGCTGAGAATTTGAGCCCTGTTCCAGAGCACCCTGGAAGAGAGAAAAAGATTTAGGAAACCACACGAAAAACCTCCAATACTGACTCATACTTGGATTTGTTATTTAGAATCGTTCTGGTCACACTGTAGGCTGAGAATATATCTTACACAGTCTTATTAAGACATTTCAGACACTTCCTACAAGGTTTACAGAAAGAATGAGAAAGTTCAGTCCAACCACTGCAGGTTTTATGACCAAGCTGTACAAGCATTACTGGGCATGTAATAACTTTCATTTGTCAAAAATCATTATGTTACAGACAAATTCCTAAGAAATAGAAAAGTCTCAAAATGAAACGAGAATTCCACTATTCACCAAGTTACACACAAATTCCTCATGCCTAACAGACCTATCAGCTGAACCTCATGAAAGGCATCTAACCCACGACTCTCTTGGCCAGAGAACAGTTCAGTATGGAACCATCAGTGGCCAATATGTTACACTAGAAACCTGTAACCTGTATTTCACATGGCATTTGCTCTGTCCTCTGTCCTCTCAAACTTCCTGGAAGTTTTGTAAGCTAATCTTTAGGAGAAACTTGTAAGGATATCAGAATTCAAAGGAATATTACTATTATTACATTACAAAGTGACCTTATTGTTACTTCACAGCAATAAGTACTTTTGATACATAAATAATAGTTTAATCATAAATCTGAAATTTATTAATTGTTGTGTTCAGACATCCATCTTTATATGAAGCGGGCTTCAAAATTAGATATCTGATTTCCTTTAAGAGGCTCAGGGTATGACTCAGGGTAAAAGTTCTATAAAACAATAAAATGTGATAAATATTAAAACAGATGCAGATATAAAATGCTTAAGGGAGGAAAAAAGGAGAACAAGTTTCTTTGGTAAATGGCACCAATGTGCAAGGATGACCTTGAGATTTCCACTTTCTGGATCCACAACAAGGACCTTATTTGGTAATTGTTAATGATTAGCATATACACTCATGAGTATACATTACTGCCGCGTTGATCACTTAGTGATACTTGTTATGATTAGCATATACATCCATGCACACACATTATGCCACATTGATCACTTAGTGATACTTGTTATGATTAGCATACACATCCATGTACACACATTACTGCCATGTTAGTCACTTAGGAGACATCTCAGTCCTCAGATCAACTGCCACACTACAGCAGTACTTGTTTTATACCTTAGTTCACTGAATAATGGCCTCAAGCTCAAGAGCAATGATGCTGGAGGTTTTATTACAGCATATTGTTATGAATGCTCTATTACTGCTGTTAGTCTCTTATTGTGCTTAATTTAGAAATTAACCTTTTTTAGAGCTATATATGGATGGGAAAAAACAATATATACAGGGTCCACTATTATCCATGTCACATCATCACAGTCTACCTTGGAATAATATTTGGACAGTATAAAAACTTTGCTATAATCCCAGCATTCAGAAGGTAGAGGCAGGTGAGCTAAAACCAGCTTCTATATAGTAAATGCCAGGCCAGGCAGGACTACTTGACCCTCCTTTGTAATCTCAGAAGCTATAAATTCCATAGCTGTTTTTATTCTTGCTTTAAAAATACAAGTTACTGCTGAGCGGTGGTGGTACATGCCTTTAATCCCAGCACTCAGGGAGGTAGAGGCAGGTGGATCTCTGAGTTCAAGTCCAGCCTGGTCTACAGAGTAAGTACCAGGACAGCCACAGCTACAGAGAGAAACCTTGTCCCAAAAAAACAAAAAACAAAAACAAACAAACAAACAAAAAACCCAAGTTACTGAGAGATGTGGAGAGGGTATGGGTATGTATGGGGTATGGGGTACACAGACTTTATTTTCTTATGGTCTGTTAGTTTTACTGGATATTTATTCATGCTGCTGTTTTTTCTTCCTGCTTGGGTTCTATCTGGCACTTTTCTTAGTCTAAAAAAACTTTGGAATTTTCTTCCCCTTTACAAGGGAGTATTATATGTCCTAGGATGGCCTCAAACAAATGATTTTCTTGCCTAGGCCTCCTGAGCACTAGAACTGTAGAAGTATGCCACCGTGCCTATCCAGAATTTCTTATAGTTTGGCCCAATGAGACCAGTCCTTTCAACTGTAGTCTACCTAAATTACCTTCATTTTGGAAGGCATTTTCACTCACCCTTGACCTTTACTAATAGCTCTAGTCTAAAGAGGGTAAAACTATGAAAGAGAACAAGTCAAATCAAAGATACAACACTTTAATCAAGCCATAGAAATGTTTTTAATGTCAGTTTACCAAACTCATAGCATACTTTATAAGACTGACTTCTTTTTTGTATCTAAAAGAAATAACTAGAGGGGAGACATCTGAAATGGGGGTGGGGAAGTTTCAGAGCAGCGCAGGCTTCCAACACAACGAAAAGACCAAAACCAATTCTTCCATGCTTTACTGTTAACAGCAGCATGACCAGGGTGACTGCTCTCCTTCCAGCTAGCCCAGAGCTTCCTTTACTCACACAAATACAGAGTCATCCAAGTTATTCCTTGTTTGGTAACAGCTAAGATTCCTAGACTTCTGCCTATTATCTAAGTGCCCAGTAGAAAGATCTGTCCCCAAAACAGCAGAGAAAAGGGCTGCAGTCTAAAGTGCAAATCTATAAATGAATGGGCTCTAAACTTAGGACAACATTATTTCCCGCACATTAGAATTCCTTCAGGATTAGAGAATAACTCTTTCACAGTTATGAAAAACAGGAAAGAACAGCATGACAAATTATATAAAAAGACAAAGCAAAAAACCTCCATTTAGGCCAAGAATTATAATTTAGTTTTTTTATAAATTAGCTTAGTGACAGTGACCTATCCCTGCCTCTTGTGTTCTTCCTCCATACAACAAAGGATAGAAGCTTGAAAAGCACACTATTGGAACCCTTCTGTCACTGGGGTCATTTAGACTCTTTGAGTAAGATAAACTTACTCCAAATGTAGAAGCAGAAACCAGACAGTCCCCCATCCCTCTGGCTGTACTGGCAGCTGACACACAGTTTAGCAGACCAGTGTGCTCTGCAGTGCTAGGCCCTGTATCTCAATGCCAGGAAGCAGCTTTGGGACTGTCAGGTCCCACAGCATTGGCTGTGACTGCCTATACCCTCAAGGAGTAGTAACAACCAATAAAGCTGCGACAAGAGGCAAAGAAGGGGTTGGAGAGGCCCAGAAAAGCACATCTGGGATCATCACAGACACAGACCCTCAGAAATCAGAACTCAAGCTCAACTGTACAGATTCTAATTATCTTATGGCAAAAAGCATCTGCACATGGTTAAAGTCTGTGCTTCTTGATATCCTTTTAAAATGCTTGAGTATGTTATATGTTTCCAAATAAACAGTTAAGCTTGTTCTCTCTCTCTCTCTCTCTCTCTCTCTCTCTCTCTCTCTCTCTCTCTCTCTCTCTCTCTCTCTCTCTCTCCCCACCTCCTTTTCTACCCTACCCTCATCCCAGGCAGAGTCTCACTCTAGCCCTGTAGCCCAGGCTGGCCTCAAATTCAAGGTAATCTTCTTGTCTCAGCTTCCTGGACTCTGTGAGTACAGATGGCACCAGGCCCAGCTGAGATGCCTCTCTTTCCCTCACTCCCTCCTGTACCACTCCCTTTTTTCCCTTTCTTTCTTTTTAAGACAGGGTCCCATTATGTTGCCCTGCCTGACTTGGAATTCATATAGACTAGGCTAGTCTCAAACTCACAGAGATCTGCCTGCCTCTGCTTCTCTCATTCTCCAAGCACCACCATTTGAGCTCCAACATGCTCAGCAAATGTATTAGCACCTAAACTAAACATGCAAACCAGGCGAAAAATTTTAGATCCAAAAATAAAACCTCTTTCTTGTTTCTTGGTCTCTACCCCCATAAATGGCGATTTCTCTAAAACAATTATTTCCACTTTTCCATGTTACTGTCCCAAACTCACTTCCCTGAGCTTTTGTCATTACAACCACAATGAAATGGCCATCACAGTCACCAGTGACTTCTACTGGTGAGTTTTTAACAGTACTCATCTTCCTTGTTTCACAGCCTGGTGGCTGGGCTGGGAGCAGCACTGCCCTTACTACTCTCCATCTGACTGGCCAGCCACTGTCAGGTGCTGGTTCCTTTGTAGCCCTCACATGGGCAACGCCCAGCACTCAGCACTTTATCACTATTTTCTCTCCTCTTTAGTTTCACATTGGGAAGTAGCACCCAAAAATCAAACATTTGGCCTCAACCTCTCTCCTAAAGTCCAGACTTGGATACATGGTTGTCTACTAGACTCCTTCAATGGAATGTCTAAAATCCCTATCTAAAGCTCTTGACTCCTGTTTCTAACTCCTTCCTCAGACTTTGTCTCAGTAAAAGGCATCAATATTAATCCAGCACTTAAGACACAGAAATTATCACCAATTCCTTTTTATTATATAGCAACAATTCCTTAACAGTTTTACTTTCAAAATATATTTGGATCCCCATTCTTTCCTACACCTTCATATCTACCATAATAGAATAGACCCAAAGATCTCTCATCTCAACCAGGAACATGGCATTTTAACTGACCTATCCATTTCCACTCACACTCCCCTCAGTCCACTTTGTGTGGCAGCTAAAATGATCATTTTTGTTTCTTTGTTTTGTTTTATGAGACAAGGTCTCACTATACTTCTCAGGCTAGTCTTGAACTCACAATCCTGCCTCTGTCTCCCAAGTTCACTATGAACTCTACCATTCCTGGCCAAAATGATCTTTCAAAGCTATAAATCAAATCAAGTCACTCTCCTGACCAAACTCAGCAGTGGTGTCCTTCAGGCCTACAATGAAATCCAGAGTTCCTAGCAGAGCCTATGAAGCTCACTGAGATCTCAGCTCTGCAGCCTCTCAGGTCTCATCTGCCACTCTCCCTCAGTCACGGCATCCCTCCAGCTTTACTCAACTTCTTGGGGTTCTGCAAATATGCAAGCTGCTCCCTCCTGAAGCTCTTTACATTTGCTATTCCCTTGTCTGGAAGACATTTCACTGAATTTCCCCCTAAATCCTAGAGCTATGAATAATTTGCATAGGAAATGAGTTTCCATCCAGCTATGAGATTTTGAGGCTGTTGTAACAGCTGAATCAATTACTTTGATACAATATCTTACTAAAGTGGAATTTCTTCAGAAAAGCCTTCTCAAATGATTTAATCTAAAATAACCACTAATTTCTGTGTTTAAATTCTAATCTTCTACCTAGCTTTACTTTTCCATAGAAAACGCATCTCTCATTTTGAGTGTGTGTGTGTGTGTGTGTGTGTGTGTGTGTGTGTGTGTGTTCCTTAGTTCTCCCTGGCTCATTATCATCACCACAGTAATGTTTACTGGGAAAATGGTGTGCCAACTGATAGGTTATGTGCTTCAGAAGCAGTAACAAGTAGGACTCAAATGTCATTCTTCAGCCAACAAAGAAGTAGAACTGGAGTCCTAAGTCCACACCACTGTTAACCTGTATTAGAACATGTCTAAGTTCAAAAGTGCCTGCATGTTCTTCCTTACAATCTGCCACGTGTTTTCTTTGAAAGGCTCTAAGAAGAGGAGCTAAACATTATTACTGATTGCACCGCCTGGGCAGAGAAGCTGGGGGGGCGGGGGAGCAGGAAGCAGCGCTGCCATGCCTGACTAGGACACACTACTGCTGTAAGACCTGGACAAAGGGCTACAAAAGCTGGAGAGGGTGGAGAGGGTTTCAGTGCAACGACTGCTGCATCAGAAGCAGCCACAAGTGAGGAAGAGAGAAGGCTTAGGTTCCCACATCTCCCAGGGAGAGAGCACCCCGCTGGGAGAAGGTCCCAGCAATGTGCTGTCATTTCTTCAGACACCAGCAGAAACGAACCTGGAGAACCCTTGTTTTCTGCTGGTTATTTGTCATTCTTCTGGATTTGGTCCTTTCCACTTCGTGTCTATGAACCCAGCCTCGAAGCTCATGGTTCAACCTAGAAAACAGATCAGTCACGAATATTTAATAGCAGTTAACTGTCTTATTCTTCTGTTGGAAATTAATTGTTCTGTAGGACTCAAAGAACAGCCCAACACACCTGACTACTCGACAATGCTTTTTGATTTGAAAAAAAAAAAAATACTAAGACATTTAATATTGTTTTTAATAAGACATAAATTGTTATAAAGTGATCTCCTCAATCATGTGTTCAAAATTCAAAGAAATAAAGGAAAATATGTCCAAAACAATATATTGTCAAATATTACTTTCCTAATTTGAAAAAAAAAAACAAAAAACAAAAAAAGATGCTATTGGCTGAGTATATTATGTCTACAAGTTTAGCCATGTCCTGAATTTTAACATTCACTTCATCCTTTAGTTTAGTTTTCAAATAAGACATACAAAAAGAGGCAATCATCACATTAAATAGACCCCTGACCATTTCTACCAGGTTGGCGGATAAACTAGACAACTGACAGGCTACAGTTATCCAACAAGTAATTCAGATTCTCCTGGCCTGTTAGTAAATCCAAAGACAGCTGTCTAAGTTCTGTAGCCCACCATGGGGAGACAGGCAACAGCCCACCACACTCACCTGAGAGACTCGGTTGTATTAATCAGGGGCTGACAGGGAGGTGGAGGAATATAAAGTAGTGGTTCTTCAGTGAGCACCATTAAGGCTTTGTCATTTGAAACAGAATGATCATATCTGAAACAGACATACAGCAGAATTATTTCTTTGCATCATTAACTTTATAAAATTTACTAGTATTGATTTTTCATTAAAATAAACATATACCATATTGAACATACTGTGAGACAGAAATGGACATAATGGGAAGAATAAAGTATGAACTAGATGGTAGAACTGTCATTTTCTGAGTTCCTAAGAGAAGGCAGAGTAATTCCCATTGGCTTAGCTACTCTTCCCCGGGCAGAGCATCGTCTGTGGCTTTGGTGAATTCAATGAGCTCTAATGCTGCTGGAGTAGAGGAGGTGACAGACACAGCGTGAGAGAAATCAAGGGAAGAGCTGCCAGTTGACAGGAAAACACATTATTGTATGACAAGGCCTAAAGATCTGCGGTCATTTGCCCTTCTATGATAACAAAACTAAACAGTCTCCTAAAACAAGTTTGGGTGAGGTGGGGAGAGTAAGACATAGAATATTTGGCCTGAGAAAAGGGACAAAGTTGAAAAACTGAATAACAGCTTTAGAGCTGTTGATGACTTTGAGTCACTAATAAACACTAAATGACAGTAACTAGTTACTCTATTAACTTGAAAAGTATACTTTTATAACTGTCATACTACTTTATATCACATGAATTCATACCTAGAGTATGATAAGAAACAAAACCTGAATTTAAAAGTAGAATCTGTGGGCCCGTTATTATTGGTTATTTCCTTCAGTCTACTATTTTACTCTATCTCACTAAGAAATCTTAGATTTGCTCTGAAATTTTTTTATAAGATGCTCTGAGTTTATAAATTAGATATACTAAAATACAAAAAAAAGTGAACATACAAAATTGAACATGGTAAGATTTGTACTTTCATTTATTTGTTCAATATTTGCTGGATATTGTCTATGTGCCTGGGAACTCAAGACAGTGCAAGAGAAGTCTCTATCCTCAAAGACCTAAAAGGGAAGACAGCTCAAACACAAGAAAACAAACACATAAAAGTCAGCAAAACTGTGCTAAGTGTTGTAAAAGAAACGGAGGTGTCAAATAGCAAAGCATGGCAGTATCTACTTCAGATAAACAGTCTAAGGAAGAGATGGTATTAAGTCAAGGCCTAAATGACAAGAAGAAATCAGCCACATAGAAACTAGGAGAAGTATATACTAGACAGAAGCAATGAGGAAAAAGCAGACTCAAGAACCCCAGAAGACTGCTGAAGAGTTGTGTGCATGTGCGACAGATCTAAGAGGAGGTCGGAAAGACAGAGGCCAGGTCCTAATTAGGACCTGCTGAATAAGAGAGAAGTCACAAAGCAGGGAAGGGGTATACCTCAATTTATCCCTGCACCTTGAAATTGTACCAAAAATGACTATTAGTTAAACAAGGAAAGGAACAATGATCCACTGTGCACATGGTAAGTTTGAAATGCTAAAAGAAAAAGAGATGACTGGATGTGTGTGTGTGAGCATGTGCACAAGAAAGTCTGACCTAGAAACAGGAATTTGAGAATCAAACATGTATACAGGCATGGAGTCTGTAGTACGGATGAGTCACGTTAGCAGAAAGTACAGAGCTTTAAAGCTTGGTATTTGGACAAAGGAGAAGCCTACAAAGAAAATCAGAAAGGAAGGAAGGGAAGAAGGAAAGAGCAAAAACAACCAACCACACATAAGGAAGAGAAGTGAGAGCTGAAGTTACATGACATCCTCCCTCTACTCATTGCACTGAGGAGGTCCTTCATGTCCTCTCTTCCAGCAATTAAAATTTACAGAGGTAAAATGTTTGGAACACAACGAAGACACAGGTAGTACTGACTGCACACAGGAAAAGGTATCAGCCTAGAACTGAGAGTTACCAGTGCTGGTAAATGCAATCTCATGCTGAGTGTAGTTAAGGAGCTGCTGCTGCAACCTGAGCAGAGGCGTGTGCACACCCACACCTGTCACATATGTCACCTGAATATTACACCTTTATACTCACCAAAGACAGGAACTCTGCAGTCACATAAGGAAAGTCCAAAATTGCTTTCAAAACCAATTTTGACTGTAATTTTCTTTCCATATGATAAACTCTAGTAATGATTTCTGCACATCTGTGCTGGCTAACTTTGTTCTAACAGCCAAGAATACAGAGAATATTTTGATTTAAAAAATCTGATAGGAGAAATACAAGGTAAGGTTGGATGTTAAAGGGGAAAGGAAGGGGAAACTCTAAGCCAGCATGCAATCTGGAGATAATCAGACCTTCACTAACCCAAAGACAGTCGGAGTTCTAGGCTGTTTGCAAACTATTCTATACAAATAGAAAAAATTTCAGCAAATAAATCACTAAAGGGAAGTGCAATGCTAGGGAGCTAGAATTAATGAGAATTCTGGACTAAAGACAAGTTGTGGCTGATGCCTTAAGTGGAAATCATTCTTTCCTGTTTACTAGAAGACAATTGTCATTTAAGCCTGATGTCCTACGTCCTGAGGTAATAATTATTACTAGCTTTCTCTACATTACTAATATTTTTTCTTAAAAGTATCCCAGTTTGGCTGATAAATTATACTGTTACAAATACAGATATGTATATATAAATATACTTCTAACATTGGAAAAAAAATTATGCAACTACGATTTGCTAGTGGTAATGTGCTAATGGCAAATAGAACATTAAATGATAGGATTATTTATCCTTCCTTTATATGAACCATAATTCTCCTAAACTGAAACAAAAATGAGGCATCTAAAAATAAAGGTTATGATATAGAAAACTTGAACAGGCCAATAATAAGTAAGAAGACTGAACTAGTTATAAAAAGTCCCTGCCCCCACCCCAAAAGAACAAAAGCACAGGGCTAGATGGTTCCAGCAAACCGCACAAGAAGAGCTAATGTGAGCCAGATGTGGCACACACCTAGCATGCCAGCCATCCAAAAGCTGAGATAGGAAGTTGTTAAGTTGAGGCTAGCCTGGCAACTTACTGAGACTCTTTCAAAAAAATGAACTAAACAAACAAACAACAACAACAACAAAAACTAATGTAAATTTGTCTCAAACTAGTCCAAAGAACTGAAAGGAAGGAAACCCTTCCCAAGTTGTTCTATCCTGACGTCAAGGCCCCATGAGAACACATTCAAAAAAGGAATCCACAGACCAAAATCCCTGATGATCACAGCTATTAAAATTCTCAACAAAGTACTAGCAACTCAAGTCCAACATATCATGAGCAGGTGGGATTTATTATAGAAATGCAAGGATGGCTCAACATACACAAATAAAAAATGTGACACACTATATCAGCAGAATGGAAAACAAAAAATTTATGGATTGTCTCAAAAGATGAAGAAAAAAACATTTAGTAAAACTCAATGTCCTATCATGAAGAAAAAAAAAAAGAAAATTAACTATAAAAGATTATCTCAACACAATAAAGCCCATATATGGCAGAACATAGCCACCATCATACTGAATGAGAAAAATGGGAAATATTTTCCTCTCAGGAGCAAGATGAAGGTTTCTACTTTCACTTATTCAATATAGTATTGGAAGCCTTAGTCAGAGCCAAAAGCAAGATAAGACAAGAAAGGGCCTTCAAATGTTGAAAAAAAAAAGGTCAAAGAATCTTTGTTCTTAGACAACATGATTTTATAGATAGAGGAAACTCTAGACTTCACAAAAATCAATTGGAACTGACAAAAAAAAATTCAGTAAGAATGTAGAATATAAAATTAGTAGTGCGGGGGTTAGAGGGTAGGTATATCTCAGTGTTAGAGTGATTGCCTCGTTTGCATGAGGTCCTGGGTTTGATCCCTACCACCATAAACACCAAGCCTGGTGGCGCACGCCTTTAATCCCAGCACTCGGGAGGCAGAGCCAGGCGGATCTCTGTGAGTTCGAGGCCAGCCTGGGCTACCAAGTGAGTTCCAGGAAAGGCGCAAAGCTACACAGAGAAACCCTGTCTCGAAAAACCGAAAAAAAAAAAAAAAAAGAAATAAAAAGCCTATTCACAGTAGCTAAAACAAATAAATATATAAACAAAATTTGTAAGTATCTAAGAACAAATTTGGTAAAGGGAATGGACAATCTCGGCAATGAAATTTCTAAGGAACACTGGTGAGGGAATCCATGGAAAGACATCCCATGTTCATGAGCAGTGTATTAACATGGTTAAAATATTCATACTACCCAAAGTGGTGTACAGATCCATGTAATTCTCATCAAAATACAAGCTAAGTACTTTACCAAGTGAGCTATCCCTCCAGCCCTCTATCAAAGTACAAGTAACATTTGACATAGAAATAAAAAACATACTCCTATAGTTTGTAGAGAATTACAAAAGACTCCAATTCATTTTTTTCAAAAGAAAAATATATATAGGTATCCTGATAGTACATATAAACATTTACAATTCAGCTCAGAATAAATTCATATTTGTAATTTTCAAATGCTTCACAAATAATTTTTATAATTTTGTATTCAGTACTGCTACTACTACTACTACTACCAATGATAATAATAATAATTAGTGAAAATAATTGCAAGAACTTCAAACTAACGGACTAATGTGAGCTTAAATCTCCCACAATAAGCCACAGACCTGCAGGTCGCTAAGAATCTATTATCTCTTTTTACCAGGACCAGTAGCTCAGATATGCACAGCCAGTGGTAACTCTGGGTAGGGGACAAAGAGATGGTTTACATATTTCAAGTACTTTCACGTACTCTTCTCAATGAGCTATAAATTTCTTCAGGGTGCTAAATTTCACCCTGAAGGTTGCCGAGACCTCTACAGTGAATGCATAAGAGCCGACCACTACATTTTCTAGGAGCCAGTATTTTATCTCAGGCTAATGTGAGCAAATACATGAAGGTGTCTATTTATTATCGTTATTTTAGATAAATAACATTCCCTAAGGGTTACCTAAACAAAGTACGGCTTCAAGTACCAAATCAATAATTAGTTCTTATTTTTAGCAGTTACCCGTATTTGATCAAACATCTTTAAGTACAAAGACTATTAAACTTAAAACAGAGTTTTTGAAAGACCTCCTATGGACAGCCATAGAATTCAAAATTACAGAACATGGAGAGTAAACCTGGGCAAATTTTGGAAAAACAAAAAAGCTAATAGACTCCACCAATTTAAGGGACACTGTTATCACCAATGTCAACATTTCAGAAATGTGACAAATTCTAACATGTAAAAAACAGATGAGCAGAAAACAGTATGTAATGCTTTCTAATATCACATCTACCACCTGTTAGGCTGCACTGCCATAGCATCCTTGGCTCCTTGCTCAACCTCAAGAGTAAAAGACAAGGAAGAACAATTCCTCTGTGGTCCTTGCCTGGTAAAACTGCAGACAGCTCAGGGCAACCAGGTCTTTAGCAACTTTCAAGCACTTCATTACAGCATCACGGCTGCTACACTATGACCTCTCTGCCTACTGTTCAAGATTCTGGCTTTATTTGCCTCTGACAACAATTCAAAAACACATAGGGCAGTGTTTACTAAAAAAGCTACAGCTCTAAAAACACTCACTGTACCTTCTTCTAATTAACCAAGTATGGGAATTGTGTTTTCATGTACATCTTTTGCTTTATCATTAAGCAAAATGGAAATCTACCAAAGGATCTGTTACATTATAAAAAGGAAAGAAATCAGAAAACACAACAAACAATAAATAATTTTACTTAATGACCACAAATACGTTCAACCCTATCATTCTGCCATAGCTATCCACGGGCATAAATATTAGATAAATGTACTAAACCATAATACAGTGAAAAAACTGAAGACAGTACATGTATTTCAACATATATGTGTGTCAATACAAACACCCTGATTATATGATCACATCTCAACAAAAATCCTAAACTGGGAAATGATTCAAAGTAAACTTAATCTTAAAATTGATCTTAAAAATAAAAAAATTAATGGCATCACTAGCTCACTTGCTCCACTAGCCAAAGCCTGTATGAACAAACACATGTCAAGTGACACAGATCAGACTTCTCCAGTCCATTCAATCAAGGAAGCCAGCAGGCCACCCCACCTGTAGCTGCTTTTCTGGTTGATCCCATCGGACGTGTCTTCTACTTCTTTGGCGGAAAATTCTAAAAGATGCCTCCTTTGATTTGCAGGGTTCACGCTGGGCTTCACTCTCCTGGAATCCTGTTCCAGCATGCTAAATACAAAAAAAAAACAAAGCAACAACAACAAAAAATGAAGCAGTAGTTGAAATTCAAATGGTACATATGAATGCTACGTGTAGCTAGAAAGCAAGCAAGATTTGTCTTGTAGATCCATACATACAGCAAAAATCAAGGCCTAGAAACAAGTCAGAACACTGATGTCCTTAAGTACTTGAGGCCTGGCATCCTGTACATAGCCAATAATTTAAAAATAATTTTTGTAAGTATAAAAGCCATATTTATAAACTGATTAAACAAAAGCAGTGTTTTACTTGCTTTTAAAACCCTATAATTACATTATATAAATTGCTGTAGTTTATATTCAAGTGTTTCCCAAAGACCTATATGCTGAAGGATTGGACTCTTCGGGAGGTAGTGGACTGTTACGAGGCAGGGCCTAGTAGATGAAATCAGAACACTGAGTCATGCTTTTCAAGGGGATCCTGGGAACCTGGCCCCTCCTATGTCCTTCTCTTTCACTTCCCAGCAGCTGTGAGGTAAGTAGACTTCTTCCACTATATGTTTCTGATAATGTACTGTACCACTACAAAATCAAAGCAACTGAGCCAAGTGACTATGGACTAAAACTTCTACTAAACCAAAACAACAGCCAAATACATCTTTCTGCTTTTTAAGTTGATTTATCTCAAGTATTACAGTAACAGAAAGCTAGCACATATGAATAGAAACTCACTTAAGTACATATAAATAAATCTTAAACTCAGATAATTGAAGTAGAAAATCCAACCCAATGTGGCAAGCTTATGTTTTTAACGGTCAAACACTTACAATGAAATAAGAAGGAACTGTTGTTCTCTTTTAGCACTCAAGTATATTATTCGCCTTGCCACAATGCTATAAGGCAGGTGTGGTGATTTGAAAGAAAATGGCCCCCAAAGGGAGTGGCACTAGTAGGAGGTGTGGCCTTGTTGGAAGAACTGTGTCACTGTGGAGATAGGCTGTTATAGAATATTACTTTAAGATGTGTTACATTTGTTTATGCTGTGGAACATTTGTTTAGTGATGCAAAGATGTGTTGCATCCTTTTATGTTGCATTTGTTTAACTCTGTGAAGCTATGATACTTTACCTATCTAAAACACTTGATGGTCTAATAAAGAGCTGAACAGCCAATAGTGAGGCAGGAGAAAGGATAGGTGGGGCTGGCAGGCAGAGAGAATACATGAGAGGAAAAACTAGAGAGGTGGAAGGAAGGGAGATCAAGGAGCAAGAAAAGAAGGGGCCAGCCACCCAGCTACACAACCAGCAACAGAGAAACCGAGTAAGAAAGAAAGAAAAGTTATACAGAAATAGAGAAAGGCAAAAGCCCAGAGGCAAAAAACACATGAGATAATTTAAGTTAAGAAAAGATAGCAAGAAATAAGCCAAGCTAAGGCAGGGTATTTATAAGAAAGAATAAGCCTCCGTGCGTGATTTATTTGGGAGCTGGGTGGCAGGCCCCCCAAAAGAATAAAGAGTTAAAAACAACCAACAACAGCAGGCTTTGGGGTCTCATATATGCTCAAGCCATACCCAGTGAAATAGACCACTTCCTGCTGCCTGTGTAAGATATAGGACTCTCAGCTACTTCTCCAGCACGTCTGCCTTCATGTTGCCTTGCCTCCTGCCATGGCAATAATGGACTAAACCTCTGAACTGTAAGTGAGACACCCCAATTAGATGTTTTCCTTTATAAGAGTTGCCATGGTCATGGTGTCTCTCCACAGCAACAGAAACCTTAACCAAGACAGCAGGCTATCAAATAAAGTTAACCAAAACTATTTATAAATAGTCTGTTTCATTTATATGTAAAAGTTTTTATTTACTTCTTACTTCCAACTCTCCCTAATACTTTCACTCATCAGTGTGATAGTTGTAAGTATTTGGGGGAAATAATAACATAGATTAAACAGATACATACATATATACACACACATACATAGAGATAGTCAGGCAAGCAGGCAGGCAGACATACAGACAATATTGTGATAAGTATAATACTTTAAACTCATTAATTATGTGCTTAAGATATCTGGGTAGAGCACTGGCTGTTCTTCCAGAGGTCCTGAGTTCAATTCCCAGCAACCACATGGTGGCTCACAACCATCTATAATGAGATCTGGTGCCCTCTTCTGGCCTGCAGGCATACATGCAGACAGAATACTGTACACATAATAAATAAATAAATCTTTTTAAAAAAAGAAATCTGGCTTATCAATATCATTTTGAATATATGTTTTATTTTTATAAATCTATACAAATAATTTACACTAGTCATGATCCTGATTCAACACAAAGGGAATTCTCTGGGGAAGCATAAAAGATTGTATTTCAAGAATAAAGTGGAAGTAGGTAGAAGGTAAGATAGATGAAAGGACGCTGTTAAGGTCCCGTGGTCTGAAAGTAAAAGCTTTTGGGGGCTACAGTGGTTTATCTCCAAATATGGATGAACAGGCTGGACGAAAACAAGAGACAGACATATTTCTCTAGAATCCTTTTCTGATTTCTTATTCTTTTGGTTTCTCAATTCTTTACCACTAGAAATCGCTGCCCCCTGCAACTCTCCCGTGGCCTGTTGTCATTTTGACACACTGTGAACTCTTCAAAGGTGCTCTGCCAAATTATGACTACTGTAAAAAAGTTAAGTTTACCAAAACTACTACTAAATTGTCACTACAATTGTACATTTCAGACTGAATGCTTACTTGAGGGGCTATGTAACACTGCAAGTCTTGCTGCACATGAAGAGGGCTTCAGAATGTCTAACTGAACCTGGAGAAGGGTCTAGTACAATGTCTAACTGAACCTGGAGAAGGGTCTAGTACAATGTCTAACTGAACCTGGAGAAGGGTCTAGTACAATGTCTAACTGAACCTGGGGAAGAGACAAGTGAGAAAGCAGGGAAGGAGGGTTAAACAGTAAGAGTTTAAACAGTGAGGAGGCCTAATAAAGACTGAAATTTCATGTTTTCTTTATAAGACTTAAAAACAAAAATAAACAAAAACCTTGCTTTTCAATTCTTTCATATGTGGTATCAAGAATTCTATTTATAAAAATATGCTAAGAAAGGAAAGTTAAAACTTTCCCTTAAGTTGACAAAATCTGTTTGTTCAGCTCCTCAGTTGTGCTTCCTGTCGGACAGACACATGCTCTGATCTCTCCAAGGATTCAGAGGAGACCTCACACCCTAAGGGAGTCAGGACTTAGATTCAGAACTGGGTCTCCATCACTGCACTACATTGTTGATCACATTTCCCCAAATGTCTGATTAATTTATCTAATAAACATGTGCTAAATATTCTGTTCCAGGGACCTATTCAATAGTAAAAATCCAAAGGGGAAAAAGAAAAAAGAAAAAGCTAAGTTACTTTGTGTAGACGAATAGATTTGATATGATTGACTGATTGATTGATTGATTGATTGGTTGACTGGTTGGCTAACAGAAGAGTGATCAGTGTCATAACAGGGCTAAGCAGAACAATATGAAGTACAGATGAGAACACTGGATCTCTACAGAAAGGATCATGAGGTAATCTGAAATGGCAAGCAATAAATGAAGGACAAAGAGGATGGGAGACAGGAAAGGCATCTCATGCCAACAGAACAGTTCTGAGCACTGAGCAAAGCACACTGTTGGAGAGCATGAGTTAAGGACGGGAACGTGTTAGTCAACATGGGCAGCACACAGCGGGAAGAGGGTCATCTCCAGAGAGATAAGACAGCAGCAGCAATAATGCAAGGCTAAACATGTGTGGTCTTGTCTGCCATGCTTAGTAAGTCTAATAATTTATACAGTGAAACATAATCATTTTGTCCTCGTGTTAATTCATACTCTTCTGTATATCAATCATAATCTTTCCAATGGCTGATGGAATTTCCTGAGCTGGGGGCATAATCAGTCATCTTCATTTTAAGCATTAGTGTTATTTGTTCACTATTCATTACTACTGCTGAAGAGCAGATTATTAGATGAGTTCCTAGGCTTTACTAGTTCTCGGCTTTTAACACCACAAGGAGTGTCCCTAACATAACTCTCATACATTAAACTGAGAAGTCAAAATGGCTGCTCTGCCTTCTAAAAATGACTTAACATACTTCATGTTCTCCTCTGTATCAGAAGGTACCTTCTCTAGTACAGTGGCTCTCAAGACTGAGGAGGCATCTGGCCCAGCAGTGTTGGTATGACCTGATAACTGGTTAGAAGTGCAAATTCTTATATGAGGAAACTCTGGGGGTGGTTGCCCAAAAGTCAGTGTTGTCACGAGCTGTCTGGATGACTGCTAGTGACTGAGGGCCTCTATTCATGCTTCTCACAGCATCTCCTCGAAGATTTGCTTCTTCACAATGGATCAATCTGAAGTAGACAGTTCAGAGAAGGACTGGGACGGTTAAACAAGAGAACACAGAAGGACATGGCCAAAATGGCACAATCTGGGTTCACTGATGGTTTTTTTTATTTATTTATTTTTGTAAACTAGTGTGGTGATATTTTATGTGTGCTTTAATAAATAAAGCTTGCCTGGAGACTAGAGGAAATAGCAAGCTATTTTAAGTAAACAAAGAAGTCCAGGTAGCCTATCACTTGGCAGGCAGGATCTCTGTGTGTTCAAGGCCACATTGGAAACAGAGCCAGGTGTGGTGGCACATGCCTTAAATTCCAAAGCTAGTTAACCATGGAGGTCTGGAGGTCTGTATAGACAGACGGGAAGTGACAGAGCTGTGTAGGAAGAGGAAGTGATATAGCTGAACGGAGAGGGCAAATCAGATGGCAGAACAGCAAGGCAATAAAGGCATGGGTAGACAGGAAGTAACTCACATTGGGAAGCTGCAGAGTTGGTGAGGTAAGATTGGCTGGTGGCTTTCCCTATTTCCCTGATCTCTCTAAGGCTTTCTCCCCTATATTTGGCTCCGTGTTTTTTACTTAATAAGACCATTTAGAAATTCGTCTACAAACTAGTATTGTTAATACTTTGGAGATTTAAAGATCCTACTGATCATTCTTCAATCACCTTACCGCCACTAGGGGACCTGGAGTTTCTTGCTGATGTTTATGGCTATTCACAGTGATCTGTGCCTATCATCAGCAAATATCTTGAACTTATTTAAGCTCTTTGGTCTGTCTCATCTATACTAAAACTGTGCGACAATGACCTAGCTACACTTATTAGAAAACAAGTATGCTACTGATGAAAAATTCCCCCTGTTTTCTGCACTACCTATGCTGGTAATAATTTTGATGCTGTAAAACAGTGTACCCATAGCTACTTTGGGGACTTCTACATTTATTTGTTAACCAAAGAGCTCAAATCTCACACAGTGCATTTCACCACACTTCATTATATAGAGGCCACACAATACTTTGAGCAAGGAAATCACTGATGGGGCAAAAATTAGGATTTAAATAAGCTAAGCCTTGAGATTATTGTCCATCTATTAGCCTGGATAATAAGTGTATTAAGAAATTCACTGTCTTTCTTTTCTTTGCTTTCTTTTTTGCGGGGAGGGGTTGCTATTTGGTCTCCAATTTATACATACTTTAATGCTTAACGTGAAATTTCTAAAAAAAAAAATACTTGAACTCTGAAATAACGGGGAGAAACAAGTTTAGCTATGAGAATAACTTCATATTTATAGTTTCCTTGTATCTACTAGTATTTAGAAGAATTTCATTCCACTGCCAGATTTCAGGATTGTCTAAGAATAATTGTCATATTACAAATATCGAGAGGAATTTGGCAGCTCTTGAAGTAGCCAAATATACAAAAGGGTATGAGAAAATTATTGTTGATATGAACTTTTAGATTCTTGGCCTGAGTATCTTTGTAATATTGTAAAAAAATTAAATTTCTAAGAACACAAAAGGATGAGTCCAGCACAGCGAGAATATACAGCTAGGTTAGTGATTGCATATCTGATGACTTTCTAACCCATAATAGTGATAAAATAATTAACTAAACCTTAAAATTTTTATTTATTTTTGTTTTATCTGTTTGGATGTTTTGCTTGCACCATGTGCATGCAGTGCTCCTGGAAGCCAGAAGCGGGGGCTGGATCCCCAGAACTGGAGCTGTAGACAGTTGTTAGCTGCCACTGGGTGCTGGGAACCGAACCCGGTCCTCTGCAAGAGCAGAAAGTACTTTTAAATTAACTGCTGAGCCAACTCTCCAGCCCCCAACTTTTTATAATGAACTTAAAGCAGGTTCTGTCCAGTAGTTTAAAATAAACTAACAAATACTAAGGAAATGTGAGTCTCTGTGATCTACGACTCTAACAATCAGAAACATGCTTCCCACTAAGAGTCACAACAGTTCTGATCCACAGGATAATCATTACACACAAAAAAAAAAATTGTTCATGTTATGGGTCAATGATCCTTAAAAGCAGAGATTAATAAAACATGAATGATTTCAATTTCTTCCAAAGTTTGAAAGAAGCATTACAAGAATAGTTACTTTACTCTTTCATCTATGGAATTCTAAATGTCAACAACTGTTTTAGATTATTTATGAGGCCACTTAATCCCTAAGACTTCAGATATCCAATCTTCATACCAAGTAGCTGAACACAAAATGGCACACATCCAAGTATACCCTTGGAAAGCCTGGGGTTTTTTTGGTTTTTTTTTTTTTTAATGGTACAAGTAGATCGATTTTAAATTGAACCCATCTCCACAGTTAAGAGTAATACTGTTTCTCATCTTACACACACACACACACACACACACATACACACACACACACACACACACACACACACACACACACACACCACAAACCATATGCTGCTGTTCTTCTGAGACACACACATGAAAAGCTGAATTACTTTCAACTGAGAACAATCATGGAGACCTTTGGGGTCTAATGGGGAAAAGCAGAGAGAGCGCAAAATTTGAAGGCAGAAGATCTGGATTCAAGATGTGACTCAAACTCCTGCCCTTAGAAAATTGGTTAGGTTCTTTAAGCTTCCAATTCCTCACAGTAAAATATGAAAAATGACAAATATGTCACAAGGCTCTTCTCTTCACCCATGAGATGACAGATGTGGATGTCTTCTATAAAGCTGAGGATGCCAGAGTACTCAGTGACACAGTTGTCTTCCTGCTTGTCCAGTGCAAGCGTTCACAGCACAGCAACTGCAGTCTAAAAATCTAGGTCAGACTAGCATGTCTGTGCACAGCTCAAACCCTTTAGATGGCTCCCCTTTTCTAGCATAAAAAGCCCAACTATTTAAACTGACCAAGGGCTTACTTCATCTGGATCCTTCCAGTTTGTAGTTCTCCTGTTCTGTTCACTTAAGTTTAGCAAAACTTATCTCCTTACTCACCCTTGAAAATGAAAGGCACACTTCCTCACACTAGGGCTCTTGAGATGATGATTGCCTTTGCAATGCTCTCCCCCAGATATCCAGACAGCTAGCCTTATCTCCTTCAAACCATAGCTCAAACATCTGCTAAACAGTGATCACTATTTAAAACTACATCCCAACAAACCTGCACACACTTGTAAAAACCAATTTCCCTACCATACTTTATTCTATTCAAAGAATTTACAGCCTGAACGTTTCATTAATTAAATGTACTGTCTCAATAGAACACAAGCTGAAGGATGCAAAAATCTGCGTTGTTCTGGGTCAGTGCCTGGCATATAGGAGGCACTCCTAGGTTTTGTTTTGTTTATTTTAAATAAAAAGTAGAAATAAATTTATGGGTATTTCACATCTTCACTTTGCTGTTAAACTTACATCAAACCAATCAATTCCTAAGACAAATACTTTCCTACTTTGCAGCCAATTCTAAGCGTCTGGAGCACAGGCAGAGCTGCTGAATAGAGAACTTATTGCTCCATGTGTAAGGGCTTGCCTGCCTGAGAGGCCTTAGCTGTGTTAGTGATGGAGATCAAGTCCCAGCTCAGCCACCCAACTGTGTTTTCAATGTCCTCATCTGTAAAATGGTCAGAATAACACTGCCTTATGGCAGTAGGAGGAAAAATGAATTAATTCATGAAGCAATCAGATTACTATTTGGTACATTGGGTTTGATAACTGGTTGCATAATACAACAAACAAAACTAGTGATTTTTTTTTCAGAGCTGAGGACCAAACCCAGGGTCTTGTACTTGCTAGGCAAGCGCTCTACCACTGAGCTAAATCCCCAACCCCAAACTAGCTACTTTTACCAACCAAATACTAATGATGTTAACATACAGCCAACCTAGACTGTTCTACGATAATCGTCTTCACCTTCATATAGCTTATTTTCTTCCTATTGCCCTATTTCTATTTCTTATTTTCTAATTAAAAGGGGGGTAATGGGGAATAGAGGAAAAGGGAAGGAAAAGAGGGAGGACTGTTTTAATCAGAATTCTGATAAAAGGGCTGCTACAGAAAACCACATAAACTATGTAGACTATGTACACATTCCCTAACTGTAGCTCATTCAGAGGTCACATTGTGATAAATTGACTATGGAAATAACATAAACACTGGTTATACTCAGAAAACTGATATCAAAAAGTCTAAGTATGTAGCACATGTCCATAATTCATGAAGACATTGGCAATTAAGAATAACCTGCAGAATGACCCCTACAATTCTTACTGAAATGAGAAAAATAACTCAAATCTGGAAACAAAATGGCATTGATAAATTTCCTAGCAGCCTAAGTGATCAATAGCATTATAATTACATTTGTATGTTCACAGATCAAGTTTTGCATTATTCTATAGTTCCACACATAGTACAAAGCTGAACCACTTTATTATGTTGACAAAGCATGATCATACCTAAATGTACTGCAATGCTAGTTAAAGCTCTTTTAGACAAACCATTCACTGGTGTTTAGTTTGCATCTATCACGAATATACGTAATCAGGAGATAATAGCAACACAGTCAATGTACACACTGGCAGGAGTTTTCTCACTCGGCCTAGCTTTTCACTGATTCCCTCTCAGGAGGGAAAAGTTACTGACTTTTAGCACAGTAAGTAACACGCAAGGGATCCACCTACTTCAGGTAAAAAAGGAAGTCAGCAGGGATATAGTGTGCGACTTCAAATACCCTTTGTTTCCATCTAAGATCAAGGAAAGAAGGTAGCCAAGTGATATGTACTAAAGCCATTGGCGTACTCCTTAGAAGCACTCTCTACACAACTCATATGAAAGCTCAGACCAGAAAAAAATGGTCCACAGGATTTTCCATGCCTTCGAAATCCAGCAGTACACTTGACAGACACCCTCTAAACCAAAGACTGACATGAACTCCTAAGCTCCACACAGGCTGTAAGAAAGCAGACATTTTCAACAATCATGAATAAATTAACCTATCTAGAAAAGATCTGGAGCTGCCTCCACAATACTGATTCAGTAACACCTGGTACTTAGATATATTTTTATATGTCCTTGAGATGCTTATGTGTCATTTTGATAAATGTGGAACATACTTTTAGCCAAGAGCTTGAATTAGATTACGTTTAAGAATCTGGCTGAACAAAACCATCTATACTTGGTGGTTAGAATTCTGACATCTAAGTTACACAGTGTCTTTTAACATTCAGCCAAATGGTGATATCATACAGCAAAATGTGCTCAACAATTGAACGGGGGGGGGGGGGGGACGGGGGACGGAATTGGAACCAGATTTGGGGACAAGCTCGTCTCGGGATAAGAAGCTAGAATTCTTCCTGCAAAACAATGAAAACCTGACAATTTAGTGAATTCTGAAATAAAGACATTTTGCCTCTGACCAGTTCCTGACTCACACTTCATGCATCTGCTCTACGTCACCTCTTCCTTAAACTGCCACCTCACGCAGAACCAGAGTAGCCAGCTGACCTTTCAGGGCATGACTTATTCTCCCTCCTCCACGTCTGACATTTCAAACTCTAGACTCCAGATCTAGTGAGGGCATATCACCTAACCCAGAACAAGAGCAGAAAAAGAACCCTCTTTTTCCAACACTTGTTGATTCCTTTAAACAATGTAACATACTTACAATGTCCTGAGACACTCATTTACCACTTGCAGAAAAGGGTGACTGTATCAGCCTTTAAAATGAAAAGGGAAACACAATAAAGGAATCCATAAACTGCAGCCCAACCTGACAGGAAGAAGCTGCTTTCCCAGGGATATGGTGTGATTCTTTTGTTCAGAACAGGGGCTTTTGAATTTCCTTCCTGAGTACATAAGACAAGCTTATAAACAGGAGATGCCCAGAGATTTACTACATATAATAATACTTTTCTCCTTGAGGTTTCTCTGATATTAATAAAACAACTTTAGCTTTTTTTAGGCTACTGTTAGCCTTTTTACCCCTGTAACTGAACTTTTCTATAACCTCACAGTTTCTTTATTTCTCCTTTAAACAGCATAATGTTGAACTTTGCTTTTACTCCATTCTAGCCAACAAATTTGCCTTTTAAAGACAAAAGTCCAGTCCAGGAGCAAGGGAGATGATTTAGCAGATAAAGTGCATCCTATGCAATTCAAGGACATGAGTTCAAATCCCCAGTATCCACGTAAAGCCAGGGTAGCACACATCTGTAATGCCAGTACTCCAAATGCAAGATGAGCAACAGAGACAGGAGACTCCCAAGCTCATGCAGTACAGGAGTACAAGAGTTGCCTTGTCTGGAGCACACAACAGTCAACAACAAAGCAACCCTGCCTCAAACAAGGTAAAAGGTGAGGACCACACTCAAGCTTGTCCTCTGGCCACTCTGTATGTGCTGTGGCACGTGCATGGCCACACTCATACATACATCAAATACAGAGTCATTCTATTTTCACCGAGTTCATCTCCATCACGGTATGTACTTTTGTAGTCTAGCTTCCTTCCCTTTAATACCTTTTGAAATGAAATAGTCAAATTGTATTTTGTTATTACTTATCTCAAAACTTTAAAAGTTCATCTTAACGAATCTAAACATAGTATCTCTACCTATCTCCCCAAAACCAAATTAAAGTTTGAGTACTTTCACTTTGATCCTATCACTCCCAATTTATCTGTAATTATTTCCATCTTGATTTGCTTTAACATAACTGGGCATTGTAACTATTTCATACCACCAGCTATTAAAAAACCTTCACTCACAGTTTGTATTTTTTGTTGTTAGCTAACCATTTTCAGTCTAAACCTTGTTGAGGCCATTTTCTTTCTTCCGGAAATACAACCTTCAGCAGTCTTTAATGGGGTCTGCAATAGTAAGCCATCTCCAGCTGTGTGTGTCTTCAGAGAGCCCTAAACTACTCTTACACTTGAAGGAGCTTCTGGCAGGCAGAGACATTAGGGTGAAATCTTCTCCTAAAACTTTGAGGATACCATTCCACTGATTTCTAGTACCTTGATACTGTCGAGAAGTCAGCTACCAGTCAGATAAAAATGAACTTGTGAGAAACCTATCTTGTCTCTTGGGTGTTCTGAAGATCTTCTGTTTGCTTCTGATGTTCTACAGCCTCACTGGGAAGTATCTATGCATGAGAATCTTTTTATCTGGTTCATTCTTTCTCTCCCCAGAACTTATTTATCCTAAGCCTGTTAAGCCTGAGTATTGTTGTCTTCCATAAATTCCGGGACATGCCTAGCTTATTACAACTTCAAATGCTACCTTTCCCCATTTCTCCTTAGTCCTTTTGAGTTCCAATTGAGCTTCTCTTTTTTTATGCTATCCTTTTCTCTGTTGCCGTCTCTCCTTAAACATAGCCCAACTTTTGTTTGTTTGGGGTTTTTGTTTTATTTTGTTTTTAATTAAAAGCTCAGCTATACATTCAATGGAAAGGACATAAGGAGAAGGGAGAAGACTAGTGGGAGATGGGAAAGAGGGAAGTATATGGTTGAAGTAGATGATATACTTCAAAATTTAAACTTCTCTTTATTTCAGACTTACAAAGAGGTGCACAAGTAGTACTGTAGCCCACGTATACTTTCTCCAGCTTCCTCAAATGCCAATGTTTTAGCAGTGGTAGTACAACAAGCAAACACAAGACACCAACTTGGAGGAACAGATCTTCCTGTAGTGTCTGCCCTGCAGTCCTCATATCCATACTGGCCTGCTAATTCAACTTTCTGCTCCAGCTCCACGTACTGCATTACTTGCCCATATCTACTCATTTTCCATTCTCAAGACGGTCCTCTGCCTCGACTTGATTTTCACGACCTTGATATTTTTTAAGATTCAGGTCATTTTGTACTGTGCCCATCATTTGGGCTTTATCTGATTTTTCTTAATGATTAAATTCAGAGAAATGTATTTTGGGACAAGTATTTCACAGCTGTAGTAATTGCGTTCTTTGTGCATTCCATCAGATGCCAGATGTCATATTACTGGTAATGTTACTCTGATCACTTAGTTATGATGTATAACCTCATGTCTTTTAACATCTCTCACAATTTCTATCTCTTGGCCTGTAACACTCTGCTTATTTTTCTTTGTATTTGTGGTGTATACATGTGTGTGGAAGTATGTGAATCTGTGTGTAGAGTCACCCTTGCATGGGTCTATGAAGATTAGAGGTTAAACCCAAGTGTCTCCCTCTACTGAATCGCCACCTTATTTTTGAGACAGGATCTGTTAGTGAATTTAGACTGGCTGGCCAGCAAGTCCCTGGGGCCCACTGAGCTCTGCCTGTCTCTGCCCACTTCCTTTCCTGGCTGTTACATGGTGTTGAGGACCCAAACTCAAATCCAGAAGCAGCTGCTGTGAAATCCACCCACTGAGCCATCTTTCCAGCCAATTTAGTTGGTTTACATTAGCTGGTGTTTTGCTTATTTTACCTTACTAATCAATCAGTGTGTGTCTAGTTTTTTCCTAAATGTTCTGATCAACTCTCTCTTTCATCACTATACTATATTTGAAACACTCTTTTATTTAATACATTTTATCTTTTGTAGATGACAATTCAAATATCCCTAGTATCAAAGGCTGATTTTATAGGTTATTTTTCGAGACAGGGTTTCATGTAGTCCAGGCTGCCCTCTTAAGCTGCTATGTAACCAAGAATGACCTTCAACTTCTAATCCTCTGACTCTACCTCCCAAATGCTAGGGTTATAGGAAGTGACACCATGCCTGGCTTATGGCAGGCCCTTGGGCATGCTAGGTAAACCCCCACCAACTGAGCTACAGTCCTAGCCCAATCTTTTTTATTTTGAAACATGGTCTTGCTAAGATGTCAGGGTTGCCCTTGAACTTACTCTGTAGCCCAAACAGGTCTGGCACTTGTGATCTTCCTGCCTCGCCCTCCTGAGTAGCTAAGATTACAATCTTACACCATTAGGCCTGGTTCATACAGGTTAGCCACTTCCTGCTGCCCAGCATCTGTATTTTTATAGACCACCCAGAGTGGGCCAACTCCTTGAATCTCATGCCAAAAACAGCTAGATCCCTTCTTCACCATCCATAAAACATCAATAAGGGTAGAAAAATTAATTCAGTTAAATTTGTTTATTTTCTTTTTCTATGTGATGACTGTACAGTAACCCAAAACTCTTCAACAGAGTCCATTCTGTTACACACTGTCTTTCACAAATTCTTTTACTTCAGCTATAAGATATTTTATATTTTATCACCAAATGCTTTTAGGGAGTATTTCTTTTCTTTTTTCTTTTCTTCTGATTTTTTGAGACAGAGTTTCTCTATGTAGTCCTAGCTGTTCTAGAATTCACTCTGTAGACCAAGTTGGCCTCAAACTCTGTAGACCAAGTTGGCCTCAAAAGAGATATCCTACTACTTCTGCCTCCCGAGTGCTGAGATTAAAGGTGTACGCCACCACCGCCAGGCCAGAGGGTATTTCTTAAGGTATATGTGGCAGATTGTGATATTTTTTCACATGGGCCCATAACAATAAGGCACAAAAGGACTCATCTACACTGTACATCTGAAACGCTAAAATTAATTTTATTATAGTATATGATCTCATCAAAAAGAGTTTGTTTCTAAATTTAAAATCTTTAGAAATCTCTGGTACACTATCCATTTGTTTGGTCAAATTTAATTCAGTGATATTTAAGAAAATTCAGATAGAGCTCATAATCTGCACCGATTAAAGTATACTATTAATTACTTAAAGTTCCTTGTTATTACTGTTTTAAAGGGAAATTCTTATGGCTTTTTAAAGATTTATTTTAAATGTACAAATGTTTTATTCTCATGTATGTCTGTGCATCATGTGTGTGCTCCATGCCTAAGGAAGAGCCTCTGGAACTGGAGTTATGGACAGTTGTAAGCCACCATGTGAGTGCTGGAAGTCAAACCCAGGAACCTCTATAAGAGTAAGTGTTCTTAATTACTGAGCCATCTTTCCAGCTCTGTTGATTTTTTGTTTGTTTGTTTTATAAGGTATAAGAGTAAGTGAGTTTTGTGTGTGTGTGTGTGTGTGTGTGTGTGTGTGTGTGTGTGTGTGTGAGTTCATGGGTTGTTTTAGAACTATCTTTGAGGTGGAACTGATAAGGGACATCTGGGAACTTTCTTCACCTCTAGCCAATTCCATCCAGCAGGTAAAGAGACTGCAGACAATGAGGCCAATCAAAAGATGCTCTTGAATAATGCAAACCTTAATTCTCAACATCTGGTTATGCAACAGGTTTCAGTCTTGGAATCCCTGTTGTTCTCTGGGCTTTGATGTTTCCTACTCATGCCAATCTTGTTGAGAAGAAATAGTTCTCTGCTTTTATGAGTTTCGCAGCCAGTTTTGTCTTTTTCCTTCCTGGTATTTGGAAACATACCAAGTTGTTGAGAAACTTCTGTTTCCTCAAATCTTCCAGCTCTTCTTTCTTTTACTTTTCTTCAATTTAAGCTTTTAAACATATTTTAAAATTTGAAGTACTTAATATTCCCACAGCCTGGCACTCTGTTCCTTAAGCCTCACAGAAAAAGATCTTAGCTGGTTGCTCTTCAGGATTTTCAAACATCTTAACTCTCTCCCATCTTTAAATTCCTCTCTTTGTGCTGTTCATTAATTCTTTTCTGAACACAAATTTTCTTGATAAAAAGGGACCACTGTCTGTCTCTTCATCTCATAATGGATCCATCTACTGTGGAAACGAGATTCATTTGACAGCTATGAAGAAGATCATTAACTCATTTAAAACTTTTTGTTCCAGTCTTTTTGTTCCAAATGTCTGTGGCTCAAAAGGACTTTCACAAAACACTTCCTCCAACCCCAACCTTCCTTCATACAGCATAATCTAATCTTCACTTGTTCGTTGAATGCTATGCACAAAGCCTCTCAGGACTGATTCTTTGCTTCTGTTTATTCAAGAATATGAATGTGATTTTATAAGAAGAAATATATTTAGTGTCTCTCTGAGTTCCCAGCACAGAAGTCATAAAACTCTTGGGATTTCCTGAGTGATGGGGAAATACCTTTATAAAAAAACAAACAAAACAAAAACAAAAACAAAAACCTTCTAGCCATACCTGAGCCGATGGAAATGAGGTAAATCATGAAGGAAGCCAATTGCCAGAAAAGCTAACTATTGATTAGTGAGTTGGAATTTTCAGTCTTATTCCCTACCTCCAAGGATAGAAAAGAGGCTGAAAATGAGTTAAATCACCAAAGGCCAATACTTTAATCATCACACCAATATAATGGCGCTTCCACAAACTCTAACCAGTAGGTCTGGAGAATTTCCAGGCTGGCAAGCACAAGAAGATGCCGGGAGGAGAATCAATCTGCAGATGGCATGCCAGTTTCTCATGCTGCCACTCTATCTTAGCTTATTCTATCTATCTGCTTTACCTTATGAAATTCATGAGAATTGTTTTAAAATGAACCAATAATAGTAAAAAAAAAAAAGTTTCACTGAGTTTTGTGAGTCACTCTAACAATTATTAGAGAATGCACAATAGAAAGCTAGTGTGCATAAGTTATAAAGTCACAGCCCACGTCTGTGGCTGACGACTGAAGGAAGGAAGGGTTGGTTGCCTAACACCACGTAAGCCCGTAAGCCTGTGGAGGCCTGTGTGAATACTTAATAGTCTAAGAACTGAGCTCAGTGACAGGCATGCCAACTGACAGCCAGGGAACAAAGAGAATGACATACATGCTGTTGCTGACAGAAGTGAGTGTAAAGAAAACCAGATGTTTATTTTCTTTTCTAAATGCCTTTATCATACATGGTATCTTCTTAATTCTTCCTCATACTACAGTTGTTTACAAATCTGCTTCTCTTACTAGACTATACTTTCATTCAGACTTGTACCCCTCATCCCCTGCTCAGTACCTGAAAATAGTAAGTGCCCTATAAATGTTTGCTTATGTTCTGCCTAACAGATGAACACGTACTGCACACAGACTCACAAGATGTTAGGGGCTGAAAGCACACAGTCTCCCAGAAACGGTGAATGAACACATATAAATGTGTCTGTGCTCTGGGATGAACACCGCATTATTTCTATAAAAGAAAGGTAGTGAATTAGACAGGAGTTGAGACCTTAACGTAAGGAAAACGTAGTAATAGCACCAAGTAAGACTTTAGCAAGTGGAAGAAAATGCCCACGATAAATTGTTTAACTGGTGGAAAGTGGCTGAACAAACAATGCCAAGAATGTCAGTGGGGACAGTATCTTAGAATCACACGTAAACAAACAGAGCAAGCTGAAAGACAGGAAGAAGTTCTTCAGTTAGGACTATGCACATACGGGCACAAAAATAGCAATAAGTAATGTATGAAAGATATGTCAAGCAGGCTGTGAATCAATACTAGATGTATGCCTTAGTACATGCAAGTAGTTTCCAGCAATTCATACAAGAAGGAAGATTTTTTAATCAAGGCTGCAAGTAATTTTTAACAAGTAATTTTACAACTAACAACTAGCTTAAATTTTGTTGTTGTTGTTGCAACTACCAGGAACTGTGCCGGGGACCTCATACACACCAGTCAAGCACTCTACTACCAAACTACCTCCTCCAACAGTGTTGAAGAACTTATTTCTAGTTGAAAGGAGGGCACTCGTTTATTAGCACTATAGTATCTATCTATTAAGAGACAACTACATGCCAACCATCATTCAAGGCACTAGAAAACAAGAGATAAAATCCTTTCAGGGAGCCAGATGTGGTGGCCCACACTTTTACTCTCAGCACTCGGGAGGCAGAGGCAGGTGGATCTCCGAGTTCCCAGCATGGTCTACAGACTGAGTTCCAGGACAGCCAGAACTGCACAGAGAAACTCTGTACTGAAAAACAACACCACAAACCAAAACAAAATTCTTGCAGGGAAAGAAGGAAGTAAAGCTTAGGGCAGTCAGTGTTCGAGAGGTAAAGAGAGCTGATCAGAAAACTAAACGAGAGAGTGTGTGGGGAGGACGACAGCGGAGCAAGCCCAGCCAGGAGAGAAAGGTGGCCACAACTCCCCAGGGGAGGGCAGCACTGGAGCTGCCTCCTAATGAAGTCTCACCGCGGGGAGAGCACACATGAAGACTGACACAGCGGCCCACTCAGTCTATCTCAGGCTGGGCAGGGAAGCCAGTGTGATGGACGGGGTCAATAAATTTTTACCCAGAAGATGGACATATACTAAAAACAAACAAACAAAAACATTCCTAATGTCCAGAATTAGAAAATATGCAACGGAACGGACCCTTCTCCCACCTGCCAGTAGGAGAGTAAATGGTGCATTCTTTATGATACGGGATGGATTTCTACACACACAGACATGCAGACATCCATGTGCACACCCATAAATAACTGGAAATGATGTAAACGCCATTCACAGGAGAAGGGTTAAATATAGTACATGCTTTTAAAGGGCACCTAAGAAGTCCGAGGTACCCCCAAACTCTGCAATCTCTGCAGCCTCAGAGAGCTTCTCTCACACAAGAATCTGATTTTTGTTCATCAGTTTCAAGCCTAGCAATACATCACAACAGACTTCATAAAGAAAGAGACGTGAGATGCTGGTAGTTTCTAGTCAGTCAGAAACCAAATATTTGTATGAAAAAATATGAAACAATGCTACTTACTCTCTTTTGTGCCATTAAATATTTGAAGATTTGGACATTTAATTATGTTAACATGTAATGATTTATGATTAAGTGAACAAATATTTAAAATCTGTTTTACTTAGTCTATAACACAATAAATATCAATAAATGTAAGTTCTTTGCAATTCTCAGTAATTTTTAACTTTAATAGTATAAACTGGTTCCTAAGTCATAAAATTTCTGAAATATGTCAAATAATAGTGTATCTATATTTCAAAAATCACACTAAAAAGAATGATGTGCTAACATAATTAAAAATAAGAAAGCACTTTGACTAATTGTTCCTTTTATGTATAAACACAAAGACAAAATCAAGTATATATTCAAACTGAACTTTTCACTTTTTAAAACATGTCATATATTTTATAAGCATGCTTTAACATGCTGTTTCCTCTGCTTGACATGCTTTTCCCATACTTCCCACATGGTAAACCAGTATCAGAATTCAAGGTTCAGATTATTCCCTGGGTTTTTCCTTATCACTCAGTCATTCAACAGAAAAATGTTCTGTTCACCTGATATACCATGAACTATCATGTTAAGGAACTCATTCCCAGCCACAATCTATCAGCATTCTGCTGTTCACTGTCACTACCACACTTATCATGTCAAACTATCCACTAACACGGTTTTCTTCCCAGCTTCATTCTGTGATCTGTGAAGGAATTTGTCTCCTGTCCAATTATTCTTTACACATCTGGAATGCTACTTTTGCTCAAAACAAATGAGTTTTCCTCTTGCTTATGAGTAGAGCTAAATAGTAACAAATAACTAGCATTTAAATTTTAGTATTCATATCCAAAACACGTGTATACTCACCTCATGGGCCCATAGTTCAGCATTATAAATGCCAGGACAATCATCACACAGACAGCTCTTCTCTTTGGACTCGGGACTTTAAGCCTCTGGTTCTAAAGGAAATGAAATAGGATGAAACTACATGTCAACATTACAAAGGGCAATAATTAAGAGTCCTCCTTTTTACAAGGTGTATGAAAACCATTTCTCATAAAAAAACAGTAAAGTAAAAATAAAACACCTCAAAGGTAAAGAAATAGTGCTTTGCAGAAGACCAAAGCCTTCCACATTCTCTTTTCCAACAGAGGAAAGAATTTTAAAAGAACAAATACGGCACAACTTTTAGCTTTATATTTCTGTGGGTCCTCGAGAATTCTGAGACACTTCGATGACTTGTCTCCCCTCTTTTAAGGTGCTGTCTTCAGCAACAGACCAGAGCATTCTCACACACTCAGTGGCAAGACAGAAAGGACAGAGTAAGACGCAGACTCCACAGGCATCCAGGGGCTCAGGGCGACACAGCTGTGGGTGTCATGAACGAAGCAGAAATAAACGTCTCTGAGACCATCATGGCAACAGAAAGCAAAGGAGCGTGATACGGGTCAAGTAGACAGACAAAGATTTAAAGCACATTTTATTTTATTTTTTTAAGAGGAAAATTAAAAAAGTTAAAATGGAGTTACCCAGTAATGAGGCAACAATGCCCCTGCAAGACACCACAGACTAACAAAAATCACAGTGCCAGGAATGGGTTACTTTTGGAGTTATTGGCCATTGAGGTCTCACAGACCCCCAAACATTACAGGCTATTGTCAATCTTACTGTTTACTCTCCAGAATTTTACAGTAAGACCCTGTTGCCAAAGACATCACATACTTGAGACATACAACATTGAGAACTCAAGTTGGTGCTGACCTACAAGTTTCATCCCAACTTGCTAGCTTTCATAGTGCTGGAAGGTGCTATGCATACTACTAGAGGAGACAAGTGAGCATCGATCTTACCCAGCTGTGAACCTTGTGAGCTACAATGACTGGCCTGGAAAGACATACCCACTGCTTGCAATAGCGCCACAAACATCATAGGAGTAATCAACCACTTTCTGATTGAATTTTAGTACTGCTTCATAAGAGAAACCCATACCTGGCACCATTACTGGGAGAAGAACCTGTGGCTATGTAGGTCATAGACCCTAAGAGAGAACCTCTGCCTATTAGTCTGCTAAATGGACATAGTATTAATGCATCCCTCAACCCTCATCAGAGATGCTTCTAATTGTAGCAGATGGTGATTAACACAGAGACCCACAACCAGCCAAAGTGGAGAGAATATGAGACTTCAGAATGTTGAACCCTAAATGGAACATACATATCACACCTCCTCTTCCCCGGGCTCAGGAGTCATTGGGGAATATGGAGCAGAATGAATACAAGGGCAGAATGTGGTAGATGACTGCAAGGAAGCAGGAGGGCGTTGCACATACGAACTTGTGGTGATGTGACAGCATGCAAAAGGCTGGTGCAAACGCAGACAAACCAAACCCAGACCAACGGAGGGAAGCTGGCATGAAGAGCTCTGAGCTGAGGAGCTAACAGTAACTGTGAGCTGCTGTGAGAGGTAGAGTTCAGTTTTTGTACTTCTGCCATGCTCCAGTGGAAGGCCACACGTTCAAGTATATCTAGACAAAGTGGTCCCTACTGGTTTAAAAAAAAAGAGGATACAAAACTGGAAAAGTGGGTAGATCTGGGAAGAGTTAGAGGCAGGGAGGGTTGGATATTATCAGAGCACATTGTGTGAAAGACTCAAAGAATTAATAAAGATATAAAACAAAACAATTTTTTAAAAGGGAAAGACCAGTTCAGTGTGGATATGCATATCCATACTCCCTATACAAATTCAAGTTCAACCCAGTGAACACGTAAGTCCCAGATCATGCAGGGCTATATAGTAAAACCTTGCCTCAAAAATAACCAAATAAAATTTAAATCTAAAAAATGTGAAGGAATGATAATAAAAAGAAAGAGCTGACAGGACTGTTCAGGAGCCTCAATGGGATTCACCTGGTCCAAAAAGATAAAAAGCTGCATTGTGGCTCACACCTTTAATCCCAGCAGATTAATCAGGAGGCAGAGGCAGGTAGAACTGGGGAGTTCAAGGCCAGCCTGGTCTACATAGTGAGTTCCAGGGCAGCCAAGGCTATTTAGTGAGGCCTTGTCTAAAAAACTAAGAAGAAAAAAAGAAAGAAAAATGACTAAAGTAATTGGCTAGAAGAAACCTGAGAAAAGCAGATAGTGTTTGTATGGAGATGGAGAGGGACAGTTCAAAAGGCCACCTTTCAGGCTGGGGGTGTGGCTTTGTGCTAGAAGGCTTGCTTGGCATGCTGGAGGCTCTGGACTCAATTCTCAGCCCCCTAGAAGAAAAATATCTTCAAAAGGTCATTGTTGTAATTTTTTTCCTACCATAAATGTTTTTGTGCTTTCGTGCCCCCATTTTCTTAGCACTACTATTTTATATGATTTAAAAAGTAACTGTCGATTTACTTATCAAAGAGAAAGCCAGTTCACACCCACTCAGCGGCTCTATCACTAGCACTCACCTCTGACACCACCTCGTCAAGCTGCCGCTTCAGGGAGCCGTTCTCCTTCTTCAGCTGCTCGTTCTCGGAGAGGGCAGCCTTCAACCTGGCCTCCAGTCCCAGCATGTACTCCTTCTTCTTCTTGCGGGACTGACAGGCAGACTCGCGGTTCTTTATCATCCGCTGCTGCCTCCTCAGCACAGCAATCTAGGAAGTTACACCGAATCATCATACTGGTTTGTGGCCACATCAAAATATCAAAACCTCACTGATTTTTCAAGTTATTTCTCAACAACTTTGGTCAGTTAGTGATTATTTTAAAACACGTCTTAAATGTCCTGCTCAAATTAAGTAAGCGCAAATCAAATGAGTAGAAAGGCTTTCTCAAACCTAACCGCTGGTGCTTTCTGAAGCACATCGCTTAGCATCTAACTTGCCCTTTAGAAACTCCCCCAGAAAGTGCCTTGAAGGAGCTATGTGAAGAAGTTCACACTGAAAATCCCAGGACTCCAGGAGGTTATGGCGGGGGGACTGCTGCAAGTCTGAGGCCAGTTTGACCCTATTTTTAAAAGAAAAAGGAAAACTGTCAGGATGATTGAGAGAGCTGAGTGGGTAAAGCACTTGCTGCACAAGCCTGGGGACCGGAGGAGTCCTGAGTCTGCTCCACAGTACTCAGAAGGGTGGGAGGAAAGAACCAGTTCTACAGGGCCATCCTCTGACCTCCACATTCATGCCATAAGATGGACACACACATCCCAGGGTGCACTGGCCCATTCACTCATGTACACAAACACACACACACACACACACACACACACACACACACACACACACACACACGCATGCACACATGCATACATACACAATAATAATAACATAAAAATTCTAATTATTTGAAGTGTCTTGAAGTACATATATATGCAATTTTCTCTCCGTTTTATTCATGAAGAATTGGACCTAGAATTGCAGATACCAAAGCCTGCAAATAAATGCTCATCTCTTATACAAAATGGCTTAGTATATGCATACAGCTTACTTACACCTGCCTTCGTATGCTAAACCAGCAGTTCTCAACCTGTAGGTCACAGCCCCTTTGGCAAACCTTTACCTCCATAAATATTGACACTATGATTCAAACAGTAGCAAAATGACAGTTATGAAGTACCAACAACAGTAATTGTATGGGTGGGGGGTCATCACAATATGAGGAACTGTATGTACTAAAGGGTTGCAGCATTAGGAAGGTGGAGAACCACTGCAAAACCATTTCTGGATTACTTAATCTAATACAATATAAACAGTGGTTATGCTATAACAAAGTTCTAGACATTTATAGTATGGGTGCAACTTTGTTTTTCTATTTTCTACCTCAGAATGTTCAATCCAGAAATGCAAAACCCATGGATATGAAGGGCCAAATATACACATGCTTTAATCACCATTGCTGGTCTTAAATTAATTGACTAAGTTCCCAAACCTGAGATCCAATTATTCAAAGATTACTTCTCCATGTAGAGTTGTTATCAGTACCTCTTATCAGTACTACATATCTCTCAAAATACACAAGAAGCTAGGCTTGGTGGGACACACCCGTACTCTGGACTACTAACAGGAGGATTGCTAGTTCAAAGCCAGTCTGGGCCATATGAGAGACTGTCTCAAACCAAGCACACAAATAATAGCAAAAACAACAGCAAACCTACAAAGATACAGAAAGAAGTGAGCATTATTTTTTCATTCTCTATAATTTATTGCATCTCTCAATCCTTCACTCACTAAAAGTGTATTGAGTATATGCTGATGACCAAGTTCATTTCAATGCAAATATTCTGTTATTCTCTTTATTTCTTTTGTCACTCTCCTAAACAGGCATTTATGAATGCATCCACAGACTACTGCCACAGACTCCTAGCCATATGGATTATCTTCTATCTTATCCTGCCCACCAACTGTAAATGCTCTCCTCAAAGTATTTTTTGTCTTACTGGCACTTTACTGCAAGAAAAAGCTAGTCAGTCAATCATCCTAACTACCCATTTTCACTTTCACCTTCTTTGATGTGAGCACTCACTATCTAACCATGCCTTCTCCTTAATTCCAATCTTCTCTACTCCATAGTCTCCACAGTATTTTCTCATTTTTATCCATACTGTTTATTCCCACTCAATGCCATCTCCTCCACTAACCTACTTCTAAGGTCCTCACCTCTTCAGTCATTCTCATCTAATTTATTTTCCCTGAATGTCTTATATTCTTATAATTTGGAAGATACACCAAAATACTCCAGTGGCTTCAACTGTTTCAACAATGCTAACTACCTTTCACTTAGATTTTAGACCTTGAAACCTAAAGTCATCTCTGATACTGTTTTGGTTTAATAATCAAAAATATCTACCATTGTAACTTACTTAACAATTTTCTTGTTACATTTTAAAAAACTAAAGAGTCTACTGTTACATCATTAGTCTAATTTCTTTTGAGTAGCAAGGTAACAAAGCAGTCTCAAACAAACAAACACCCAAAGAACACTATTAACTTTATTAGGTTATGTATGTAGATGGTTGAGCTACTGGTGTCTATCTGTTTCTCAGTGGACGTTTAAACATTCTACTATGGGTGCATCATAACTCCATCAGGAAATGCAGTTACAGAGTTTCAGATCAGTTTCTTTTAAGAAAACTGCCTTGGTTAGGGTTTCTACTGCTTCGTTAAACACCATGACCAAAATCCACTTGAAGAGGACAGGATTTCTTTCATCTTACAGTTTGTGGTCCATCATGCAGGAAAGTCAAGGAAGAAATCAAGGTGATGCTCACAGAGACTGAAGTGGCAATCATGGAGACTGCATGGGTCTGCACTAGGTCCTCTGCATATATGTTATGGTTATGTAGCTTGGTGTTCCTGTGGGACTCCTAACAGTGTGAGTAGGTGTGCCTCTGACTCTTTTGCCAGCTTTTGGGACCCTTTTCCTCCTACTGAGTTGCCTTGCCCAGCCTTGATGTGAGGGTTTGTGCCTGGCCTTACTGTATCTTGTTGTGTCATGTTTGGCTAATGTCCCTAGGAGGCCTGCTCTTTTCTTAGGGGAAAAGGGGAGGAAGTGGATCTACAGGGGGGAGGGGTGTACTGGGAGGGGGAGAGGGAAGGGAAGCTGTGGTTGGGATGTATTATACAAGAGAATAATAAAAATCTTCTAAAAGGGGGCTGGAGAGATGGCTCAGGGGTTAAGAGCACTGGTTGCTCTTCCAGAGGACCAAGGTTCAATTCTCAGCACCACATGGCAGCTCACAACTGTCTGTAACTCCTATTCCAGGGGATCCGACACCCTCACACAGACATACATGCAGACAAATACCAATGCACATAAAATACAAATAAATAAATAATTAGAAAAAAATCGTATAAAAATTTTTGTAAGCATACATTTATCTTTAAAATTATTATATAAAGGTATACACAAGAATTGGACAAATAAAAGATGGGAATTTGGAGGGGGGTCAAAAAAAAAGAACTCGAGCTGGGAACCTCAAGGCAGGAACTGATACAAAGACCTGCTTTTTTATAGCACCCAGGACCACAAGCCCAGGGTTGGCACCACCCACATGGGCTGGGTCCTTCCATATCAATCACTAACTAAGAAAATACTCCCCCGCCTTGTTCATAGGCCAATCTGGTGGGGCTATTTTCTCAGTGAGGTTCCCTCTTCCAAAATGAATCTGGCCGGTGTCAAGTGGACATAAAAACCAGCCAGCACACTATAATAGCAAACATATAGCTACCCCAATACTGTATTTCCTAGCAATAGTGGTAAACTATAACCAAATGATCTTCCAACATCAAATACTGTCAATCATCTTTCAGTCAAGACACACAAAGAAAGGCATTACATGAGCTGTCAAAAAAGAGTGCCTTCTCTTCACTTTTTAACTGAAACTCCATAAGAAGGCTGATCTTACACACCCATCATCGCAGTAGTTCCCAGTTCTATATATGTCTAGAGTTGTTTTTGTTATTATTCCCAAGCAGCATAGTAACTGCTTATATTACAACAACTATCAAAGTAATACCAAATATACACAGATAGGAAGAGGAAGGGAAGAGAGGGGCGGGGAGAGGGAGGGAGCAAACCCATAACAAATTGATTACTCATCAATTCAGACATTCTCAGGACAATACCGCTTTGTTCCACTGAACACTAGCTTTAGTCAGCTCCATTGTTCCTGGGAAAGCCAGTGTCCATAATTAACACTTAATACTGGAGTGCTGAAGTACATGCAACACTGAGCAAACACATAAAAGAGAAGCCTCCCAGATGGAAGAATTTATACTACAAGTTAGATAAAAGGCAACTTTAAAGGCTAATTAATCTATGGAATTTAGGGAGGCTTACAGATGGTACACCATTTAATAAATTTCAAACAAGGATTAGGCATTTCTATAAACAAAAAAAAGCACCTGCACATTAGACACAGCATGAAGATTTCAAAGGCTGTCAACCCACATGCCTCAGACCAAAAAAAAAAAAAAAAATGAAAACCACCTGTGGCCAAATTCTGTTTTTCTCATAGAAAAAGACCCATTGTAACAGTTCTGAAAATATTCAGCCTTACCAATAAAAGCAGAGTAAAAACTGTATAAATAAATGAAAAGCTCTGGAGTCAAAAAGTACAGGGCTGCCACTCCATATCTCAGCAAGCTGTCTTTAGCTCTCAGAATACATAATATTAAATCATGCTTCTTAGACCAAACAGCATATAAATGATTTTTAAACTAACCATACACACACACTGTTTGGTGTTCCTGAGAAGGGTATTTGCTTTCATTTTGTTTAAATTCTGTTGGGTACACTGACTTTTTGCACATACAATGTATCAGAATCATCCCCAGACAGGAAGAATATAATATAATATATAATATTATTAATATTATATAATATATAATATAATCTCTATTTGTTGAAATTACTACCGTTTTCAAGATTTCTTTAAGGTAAGCAGAATCAAGCCAGGCATTATGGCATACACCTGTAATCCCAGCACTTGGGAAGCAGAAGAATTGTTGTGAGTTCAGGGCCAGCCTGGTCTATATAGCAGGTTCCGAGCCTGTCAGGGCTATGCAATGAGACTCTGTCTCAAAAACAAAATAAAACAAAAACAGTTAATGAATAAAATAATCCTCATTTGAATCTATTGTTAGAGAATAGACAAACCAAAGCATGAATTGAGGTCAGCTGACTTCAAACCTCTTGGAATTTATTCAGTAATAAACTTGGAAGTTCTTATTCAGTAGCTCCAGTAGGCTTTCATGGACCACAGACCACACAAAGGGTCTGGGATCACAATATGGATGATGTGCTGTTTGGCACATCTAATTATGTGCTGTCTAGAAACAGAAACTTATGGAACTGCCTATGTCTGGAAGCTAGCTCACCACTGTTAGCCTACTGTACAAACACGAAATCGAAAGCCTGGCCCACTAGTTCACTGACACACCCCCATCTAGGCACATCAGACGGTCTAAAAGACCAAAATGGGCCAGTGGCTAGCCCACTCCTGCTTCTGATCATCATGCCTTCAGAGATCGCTCCCACCAAGCACCATGCCTTGGAAAAAGAATAAAGAGCTGAAGGAAAATGTCCACAGCTGCAAAGGATTCACCCATTAGTGCCACTGCACTATGAAGTGTGGTGTGTTCCTTACAAAACAAACATGTATTTGCATATAAGAGAGACTTATGTAAAAGGAAAACTTTCACAAATGGCTAAGCTCCTTTTGAGGCCTGGGTCAGTTTAAAAGGCAAAGCTTCAAAACTGCCCACATCTTCCTTTTAATTTTAAAAGCTTTACCAACTGACAAACATTTTATTAAAAATCTCTTTTACAAAAAAATGATTTAGAGCCTTGAGTCCAAGATGCTGCTAAAAAATGAGCTGCAAACACTATAAACCAAAGCAGTATGAAAGTGGGGTCCTTCTATGCTTGCAAACATATTCCAACATCTCAGGCAAGCTCAGTTCAGAGCAAGAACAGAATTCAGTCAGAGGACACCTCTGTGGAGTGGGTTCTCTTCTCTAACCTTCATGGGTTCCAGGAATCAGACTCAGGACTCAGGTCACCAGGGTTGTGCAAGTGCTCCACCCACTGAGCTAACTACTGGCCCAAACTGGTTTTTGGAATTAAACTGATGATTCTACGACTCTATCAATAAATGTGAAACGACTAATGTATACTTCAAAATAATAAAAACAAGAGTAGAGCTCAAAGGTGGAGGAGCGCTTCACTAACATGTATAAGGTTCTGGGTTTGATCTCCAATACAGAAGGAAAAAACTGCATTTACATTATCTCAATGAAGTTGTTTAAAAAAATAACATATGAACTTGTTAATCAAACAAACACATCAACAAAGGACTATAAAGAACTATGTGAGGAAATCCTGGCACTCAGGAGGTAGAGACAGGATTCAGGAGCTGATTGGCAAAGCACTGTCTCCCCAGAGTAAGCTCCAAGATAAGACTACAGGAATCAGAGAAAAGAGGGCAAAGTATTCAATTATTTAGGATATAAGTCAGCATCTTTTAAAATAATTACTTACTAGCTTTTTCAAGATGGCAAATTGAAAGATATAAAGAACACTAAATTAGCCAAACATGGTGGTGCACTCCTTTAATCTCGGCACTAGGGAAACAGAGGCAGGCAGATACATGAGTTCAAGGCCAAACTGGTCTACATAGCAAGTTCCAGGCCAGCCAGGGACACACGGTGAGACCCTAACTCCAAAAGACAAGACAAGACCACTAAAGTTGACACAAAATGAATCCATCACAATGCAGTACATGGGCAAGGGACAGGGGAGACTGTTGCCCTTCCCAAAGCCACTGCAAACATAAATTAAATTTAATTTCCAAAATCTTTATTTGAGATAAATTTTTAGAAGTCCCAAAACTCCATTTAAGAGAAACTGCAAATACTTTAACAAAGCATAATTTTTCTTTTATTTACAGTCACTGGTAGTAGCAAAGCCAAAAACTAGTCAGCACAAAGTGACTTTTTCCTTCTAAAATCTGGATAGCTTCTGAGAGCACCAAATCTTTCCTACTGAAATTGTTCTGACAGATTCTTCGACTTTGCAGCCTAAAGAAATACCATGATCTCGGTGCTCTTTCTGTTAAAAGCATTTAGTTACTAAAAACTGTCTACTCATTCTTTATCCTCTTCCATCTAAGACAGCCATAGGCTCAAAGGAGATTCAACTCACATTTAGTCCTAAAAGAGGACCTTCAGTGTTCAGTGTCTAGAGCTTTGTTTTTCTGAAAAATAACACAGGTAGAGTGCCTGTTACTTTACACCGCAAACAGATTATTACAGCATCATATTCCTTTGAAAGACAGGCTGCTAGGGGTGTCTCATGAATGTTATTCCTATATGTCTTATTGGACACGCAGAGTTATAACCACCTGGGAGTTTATCAAGGCCATTTCTTGGAGTTAGGGTCACAACAAGCAACTTTGAAGGAAGAGGTAAAGAGCCCCTCTGGAAAAGAAGGGCTGCTTCCTGCTTGCTGTAAAAAGGAAGATTCCTCAAGTTCACATTTGTCCACTGGATGAAAAGGATGGTGTGTGCAAGAGCATCTACATGGGATCGTGTCACATCACTTCCATGCTAACAATCCAACACCTGAAATCTCTAACTTTTTAACACCATTCCTACAAAAAAGAAATGCCCTTCTCAGCATTTCTAATGCCTGCAGGCATGTGGCAAGGAGTCCTCCCCCACCCTACTACCCTTCTTTTCCACGATGGATCTGTGGGCCTGACACAGGGAGTTCCAAAAGATAGTCCTCTTAGGAGGGGAATGCCAAGGTCTCTAGTCAGAAGAGATTGGAAAAGGGTTTAATAGATATTCCATAGTGGGTGGGTAGGCAGAAAAAAATGGCTGGGGCCTCCTGGCAACAAAGTTAGTGCTTCTCAATCAACCTCCCCTTCGGTTCTTTCTAGTTCTGTACTAATTCGTGATCATTTCCTTTCCATTGTTTCAGCCTACGAATTTCATTAAAAGTCTTAGCTCTTCCTTGGCCCACTAGAGAATATATAGACTATGATTTCACCACATTTTTCATGGTCCTTTATCCCAATAACTCAAATCATATAATTTTAAAATCTTAAACCAGGGTAGTTAAGGTTCACAGCTGTTGAGATGGTGATGAGAAGAGATGGAAATAATAAGTGTAACACAGACTTAAACATAATGTTTCCAAGCTCATAACTTGACACCTGGCAATGTTCAACTTGACACCTGGCAATGCCCTTTAAAAAAAGATAAGCATGCTCTCTGTCAACTTTATAATTCCATGATTGCATTTCTTAACCGACTACATAGAGAATGTCTACACTAAAATAAAATGTCTATTTTTTCTATTAGGATCAGAGTCAAAACCAAATCATACTTCTTGAAAATGTAGGTAAGGTTTCCAAGAGTTAAACATAACAGTTTTACCAGCAAAAGGCAGGAAGACTGAAATTATAATTTGAACCAGGCAAACTGTTTCATAACTGGAAATGTGGCACTTAACGCCATCTGCAGAATATGGTATGCTAGAAACGCTACTTATGACAGTAGCAGACCTCTGGAAAAAGAAACTTGCCAAACAAAAGAATTCAAAACAGGTAGGGGAAAAGTAGCCATGTCAGCATTACAAAGTCACAAAAGATTGATACCATTTTTTTTCTGAATTACGACTTCTTCATCATTTGATCTAAAAGCACAAAAATTACCTGATATGAAAATTGGAGGGTGTACATTTTTAATCAAGACTGTATCTACACTAATTAAAATTTAATGAGACTTTTAAAAAATGCATGTTACTCTAACACAGAGGCCTTCCCAGTGGATCACAGTCTTGTCTACAACTCCGTCTAGAACAGGTTTACTTTGGGTTCCTTAGGTAGGTTAGCCAGCTGATAGACAGACCAATGCTTTTCTACTTGACATAAATATGAAAAATTCATACTGACAAGTCTTGACTCAGTTCCTATGTAGTAGTGTAGATCAGGATGGCCCTCATAGGCTTATATATTGGAATGCTTAGTCACCAGGGAGTAGCGCTATTGAAAAGGATTAGGAGATGTGGCCTTACTGCAGGAAGTGTGTCCAAGTTTCAAAGGCCCACGCTAGACTCCGTTCCTTCTCTCTCCTTTTGGATCATGATGTAGCTCTCAGCTACTTCAGAACCACACCTGCACACCACCCGGCTCCTCATCATGATGACAATAGACTAAACCTCTGAAACTGTAAGCAAGTCCCCAATTAAATGCTTTCTCTTACAAGAGCTGCCTTGGTCACGGTGTCTCTTCACAGCAATAGAACAGTACCTAAGACATCCTGATAGGCTAGCTAGGTGAAAAGAGCACAAAAAAACCTCAATGCAGGTTGACTAGAAAATCATTTGAATAGTCGTTAGGTTTCTGACATTACACACAGACTACATTAATCTTTCTTTTAGAATTCTATCAGTTCTAAATTCTGAAAGCTGACTAGCCAATAAATACTGCTAACAATAAAAGATAACACTCATCAGTACAATGCATTCTCATCTCAAACATCCTTCAGTTCCTCAGCATTAACTGCGACTTTGTCAGCAAGTTACTCAAAACTTCCCAGGGTACTCTACAAAAACCGAACATATGTTCTTTCACATCAAACAACTAATGAAAGATGTCTGGCTAAGAGAACAACGTGTAATTAACTGAGTATATTTGGAGATTACAAATGGGTCAGTGAATCCATGATGACTGTCAACATTCAGATGCCCACTAATCACATACAGTCTAAAAAGAAAACAATGGTTTCCAGTTTCTAAACACAATGGCTGTACATAAAAGCTTGGGATTAGAAGAGGTCTTCCCATCACTTACCTGCACCTGTTCCAGATAACCCACGGGAATAACTCAGAATAATTCGGTTGTCCACATGACATCCTGCCTTTCCTAAAAGATGGTTCCTATGTCTACTTTCAGTCTTCTCTTTTAGTGTACTAAATCACTACAATCCTTAAACACTCTTCTATGACATGGTTTCTTGGGGGTGGGGCAGAGGCAGGGACAGGGCATGTAGAGTGGACACTAAGGACTGAACCTTGGGTCCTGTGCATGGAAAGCAAGCACTCTACCACAAGCCATATCTCCAGCTCTCAGTAATCGGATACCTTTCCCATCTTTTGTTCCACTGGAATTCATAACACTTGGGATGTTACAATTGTAAAAAGTATCATTTAAATTATGTTAATATTTTAATAATCATGGCATACTATTGCTCTATTTAAAGTTCTAAGGTAATATAATGTTTTCTAGTGTTAGTTTCATTTGGGAATATGAGAAAATGTCAAGCTTCTAATTTCAAAAGTATTCAAAGGAAATTTTAAGGGATCTTTGAATTTTTTAAAAAGTCCCCATTGACTCTAGAGAAGCAAAGCCCTCATCTGGAAGCCTGGGACAGGGAATCCCTGTTGGAGTTGTAAGCCCTGTTTCCCAGAGTCAGGTTTTAGGTCTACGGTGACTTAAACCCTGTGTGCCCTACCTTTTCACCACCCTTCCTAAACCCAAGCCCCTTCCTTACCCATTTCGGGGACTCCAGAAAGCCAGTCAGGAAGTTAAAGCCCTACTTAACCTTGTAAGCAAGGCAGCAGTTTTGTGAAATATTATTAGTTAAAGATGTGTTACATTCTTTAAAAAAAAAAAAAATCAGACACAGCTTCTTTAACAGCTTCTGCCTTATAGCAAGCCCTTGAGCAGCCAGTACATTAAGTTTAAAAAACAAAAGTAAAAAATGCCTGCTGCAGCACAAGCACTAGCACTCTAGAGCTCTGAGGGGTTGAACGCAGTTCTCAGTCATGAACCTCCAGACCCGGCCTTCAGGCTTAGGCTTGGCTGTCATGACTGGAGAAGCAGGAGGAGCCAGACACTAAAGCCACAGCGGAGGTCCCAGCCTCACCACTTAGCAGGTTTTCACTCATGCAGACAAATAAAGACTAGAGATTCAAAGCAAAGACAGATCCAAATGGAGAAAACCTCTAAAAAGGTTCCAGTGTGTTTTACAGTGTGTATAGGCTTAAGAAAGAAAGAAAAAGGGTATAGACAGTCATAGAAAGATATAGTTTAAAAATAATAGTAAAGTATTTAAGGAGAGAGTAAAAGTAATATAAAAGAAAAAAGCCACATAAGATGGGAAATACAGGGAGTCTGGATCCTGCATGTTACTACTGTGTTGATTCTGAATTTTTTTTTAATTGCTGATAAGCAAAGGAGAGCAGCTGACAGACATGGAATTGGAAGGACTGCTGAAATAAACCAGCCTAGACATTTTTAAGAATGCCTTAACTTTAAAACGGACTCAAGCCGGGCGGTGGTGGCGCACGCCTTTAATCCCAGCACTCGGGAGGCAGAGCCAGGCGGATCTCTGTGAGTTTGAGGCCAGCCTGGTCTCCAAAGCGAGTTCCAGGAAAGGCGCAAAGCTACACAGAGAAACCCTGTCTCGAAAAAACAAAAAAAAAAAAAAAACAAAAAAATAAATAAATAAAATAAAAAAATAAAATAAAATGGACTCAAAAAATGCATTGCTTTGGAGAAAAGGTTTTGCTTTTATTTCCACAGGAAATGAGAGGCTGGTTCCTTCAGGAATTGATATAGATCAGGTTTGATCAAGGGAGCCCTCCTGAATCTTGACAGGTGATATCTATCAACAAAGGTTACAGCTGGTCTTCCCAGGACTTGGCCATTATCTCAATTTTCTTGGGGGCCCCTAAAGATGCCTTTGCCCACAGACAACAAGAGGCAGTCTGGAGAACATGACGCCCACATTCCCAAGAGATGGGATGGATGGTCTTTGGTTATTTGGTGGGTTGGGGATATTTGTTATCTTTTAGAGGAATATAGGATAAAAAGACAACTATTAATCTCAGATATTTTGCATTGGCATGGATTTTGGTATATTGAAATAAATTTAAAGTTATTTTTGTTATACTGGATGTATGTTTCTACTCTTGTTTGGGGTACTGTGCTTGTGCAGCTCATTTAAAAATACGATGTATAAGAAAGAAATGAGGTTAGTAATCTATAATAATCAAACTTATAGTCACATTGGATGCGTTTTCCAGGTTAAATGGGTATATTTTAGACAGATAGATGATTTTCAAACACTTCAAAAACCTATAGAATATGGCATTTAAAATGTTTTGTTAACATAGGGTTTCTCATGACAATGAGACATATCTGCTTCTGGCAGCACCAAAGAGTAAAAACAACAACAGGGCAGATCCCTGAGCCCTTGTCCCTGCCAGCCCCACAGTCACACACCTCTTCAGCTCTGGCCAGGATGGTTCTTCCACATCTCTTAAGGGACCTCCCCAGAGGGGTGGAATTGAAAAGTTTTGGTGTTAAAACCAGTTGTTGTCCCCTGTCCCATGTGGCAAGACTGGCTTGGTATAAACTTAACCACATCCCCCAAGGCTGGAGGCCCTAAGCAGTTGGGGGGATAGTCAGACATGCCCTGGGAGTCACATTTTATATATAACCCTGTTCTTGTTAGTCTCAATGATAATAAAATATAACCATGTCTAAGAAAAAATAAGAAAAGGTCTCTATCATTTTAAACTTTTTTGGTTTTCTTGAAAAGCATACTCTTTACTTATTGGTTATACTTTTTAAATGACAAAAATCACAGATTATTTTTTAATTTTTGCTATTGTCATTCTTTTTCTTATTGTGGAAAGTCCCCATGTACTAAAAGTAAAGAAACCAGATTCCATAGCTATCTACATCTTTCCAACACTGTTTCCTATATTCTGTGCTCACCAGATGACATTTTATTTTTTAATTCAAAGTCTGGTCATTTATTTGTTACTCTTAAAGACTAATTTTTGACTGGACTCAGACTTAGAAGTAGAATTTTACAGCGAGAACTGCCTGTATGTCTTGGCAATCAGTCCCTGGTGCTTTCCTTTGGCTTCCTGCATTCTTTTGGCCAAAAGTTTCACATATTCTGCAGCTTCCTCTTTGTTTTTCTTAGTTCATTGTTTCTTCAGAGCAATACATCAGTGTTTGTGTTGCAAGTCACTGAATCTTGGGTGTTTGGTCCTGGCATTCTCATCTTCTTTGTTTAAGGGCTTTCTGACAACATATCGGCAGACATCATCTTCTTTAGAGATATTAAAATGTTTGCAGATTCTGCTAACTCTTTTGGGCCCCAACCACCAAGGCACACACAGTACTATGTGTCAGTCCAGAATATCCTTCTCTCCCTTTTTTTTTTTTTTTAACAATAACCAAGTTGAGAACACTCTGCAGATAAATTGGCATCCACAATGCATCTATCTGCAAACAGACTTGCACTTCCTCTCTCCAGTTCTCCTTGGTCTATAACGAGAATGTCCCTTACTCAACAGCAGTGCACTTTGCTGTGTCAAGACACCCACATAACCCGTCCACACTTCACCCAGAACATCAGCAGCTACTTCCGTGCCCTTGCACTTCGCATGGAAAGCGCAAAATTTCTGTTTATCATCTACTTCAATCAGTCTGACAGCTGGTAGCTGGGAAGGAAGTATTCACTTCAGCTTCACCTTGACACAGCTGACCACCAAGGAGATGCTGTGAAAAAAAGCTGTTTTCTTTCTTTCTCTCTTTTCTCTCCTCCTCCTCCTCCTCTTCTTCTTCTTCTTCTTCCTCTCTCTCTCTCTCTCTCTCTCTCTCTCTCTCTCTCTCTCTCTCTCTCCATACGAAACTAATTTTCCTGCTCCATATCTTGATATGCACTGTTCTCCATATCAGTATAAACCAAGGGACTCTTGTTCTAAACCACAGATATTCTACTCACTATATATGCTTTGCTACAAATATTCACAATATTGTCAGCTGAGATTACAGCTATACTTACACAACAGAAAAAAGTACATTCACAGATAAATGGTCAGTCACTGCCATGCTGCTTAAATAAATTCTAGTAGACAGCAGAAAGCAGTCTGAGCATGGCATGGTGGCACATGCCTTTAATCTCAGCACTCAGGAAGGAGGCAGAGGCACGTGAGTCTCTGAGTTCAAGGCCAGCCTAGACTACATAGTGAGTTCCAGGGCTATGTAGAAAGACCCAGTCTCAAAAAAAAGACTCTGATGCTCAATTCCTCTGAATATACAGCAAGAGGTATCAGTGACATTGAAAGAAAGCAAGCGTTAGCTGGCAGATGCTGTAACTGGCCTTAGGAAAGTGTCATTTATAATAAGAAATCCATACAATATCAGAAACTTTCAGGGTTTACAAAGATAGTAAAGTTCCGAATAACCACAAAGAGACAGAATTCTTTTTCTTAAGAGTCATGGAGTGCTGAAAATGCTTCAGAAAATCAAGAGAAGGGTGGGCAAGATGGCTCGGCAGGTTAAGGCCCTTCCCATCAAGCCTAGAAACCTGGGTTCAATTCCTGGGACCCACATGGTGGAAGGGGGACTCACTCCCACCAAGCTGGTCTCTGACTTTCACATACATACCATCACACACACTCACATACACACACACACACACACACACACACAAAATAAAAAGAAATAAATATAAAAATAAGTCAAGAGAGAGCTAAATATAAAACCTGCCTAAAAAGTCTACAGACTCTCATCAGGGGAATCGCTATAAACAATTTCAAGCAGGAGTTATGAAAGAATCTACAAAATATTAGTGGATGATTCGGTTGGGACTTGAGGACCAGGATGAAAAGGATCTAAAGACAAAGTAAAGAATACAGAGGTATGTATACTTCACTCTTCATCAAAATCTTTTCCATCAAACACCAAATGTGCAATTCTGGCAGTCTTTTCTTTCATTCAGTAAAACAAACTTAAAAAAAGACAAAAAAACAAAACAAAACAAAAGCAAAAGGAATTGTTTGTCTTTAAAATCAGGCATTTAAAAAGTACTTACATCTGAACCCATACTTCTTGTGGTACTTTGTAGGACAGGTTTAGTCATGGAAAGTTTTCCATTCACTGAACTATTCACCACAGGGGCTGGCATCACATTCACCACATGGTTAGGTAGCTGGGTGGCTCCTCCAGCGACAGCAAGAACTGGCTGAGCAGAAGGCAGCACTCCAGGGGCCTGAAGTTGAACCACAGTGGGCTGAGAGAGCAGAACAGTCTGACCTGGGTTTAAAAAAAAAGAAAGGGAATCATGTGGTGCATAGCTATTGTGTCAGGGAGCAGTTTAACATTCAGACCTCTCTGACAGACAGACAGACAGACTAGTCCTGGAGAACTTCATACCATTAAATAAGACATTACCAATAACAACATACACTATGGGGCACTCTGCTGTTGTGTTTTTAATGGGACCAACTAAGTTCATCCTCTTTGAGTTATCATTAACAATCTGTTTTCAATCAGATATGGTATCTACCTATGGTATACACCTATAGTCCAAGTAGCTGAGAGGCTGAGACTGAGGAACCACTCAAGCCCAGAAACCTGTGGATAGTTTGGATGGCACAGCAAGACTCAACTGATAAAATTAAGGAGGCCAGGAGAGATGGCTCAGTGGTTAAGAGTGCCTACTGCTCTTCAAGAGAGCCTGGATTGGATTTCCAGTGCCCATGTTGAGTGGCTTACTACTACAACTTACAACTCCAACTCCAGGAGTTTTGATGCCATCTTCTGGCTTCTTCAAATATTTGCGCGCGCGCGCGCACACACACACAATTTAAATTTGAAAACGTTTTTAAAGCCAGGCCTGATGATGCAGACCTGTAATTATAGCCACCATGAAGGCTGAAGTAGGAGAATCAGAAGTCCGTTCAGACCCTCATCTCACAAAGTAAATAGAGGACTGGGGCTGTAGCTCAGTGGTAGAGGGCTTGCCTAGCATGCACAAGGCTCTAGGTTTAATTCCCAGTTTGGGGGAGGGGGGGAGCAAAAATACTCACTAGAGACATGAACAAACCAGGCAGTAGTTCATTTTTATCTTTTTTAATATAACAACAATACATTAAAAATTTGTTGTCATATCTACATTTTCCAAGTATTAGCCTCTGAAGTTTATTAGTTCTATATGAATTTTTCTTATTTTAAACAATAAATCCTTTAAATTAAGATTTACAAATACATACATATACAAATATGTAGGAAAGAGTCAAGTGACCAGAAATGCAAAAAAAAAAAAAAAATGAAACCAAATGAGATGAAAATTTATTTAACAAGCACAATGACTATCTATAAATAATACCAACTTTTCTGATCCCTGCCAAAACAGTGATCTTCAAATCTTTTCCTGTTCTTTGCAGGTGCCATTATCTTAAAGTAGCACTCTGAGGAGAACTAATATCACTACCCTCAGGAAAGCACGTACAACTCCTAATACTCATCTATTAAAACTGTACCTGCCTGTTTCCTTCCTTTACAATTTTATAAGGTATTGAAAGCCTTGCCTAATATCCGCGTAGTTTGGCTTTATCTAGCTGTATAAAGGTACTATTATAACCAGAAACTTTTTTATACAATATAAATTTATAACTCTTCTTCAAGGAAAAACAGACATTTTATGTTCAGGCAGTTTAAAATGACTTATAAAGCTTAGCTTCATATTTCAAAGGGTTGGGAAAAACTGAAAATGAAAATAGTTTCAGAACACCTGTTTGTTGAGAACATCTGTCTTAGCTAAAAAAAAAAAAAAATCACATTTATAAAATTCTTTGTTTCAGTGACCTCAAAAAGCAGACCAGAAGTAGATTTCAAATGTTACAATTTTTTCCCAATTCAGTTATTAACACAAGTATTAAGTTTGTAAGAAAATTTAAAATTAATTTCATAAATTTGAAATACATACAATTTACTGGGGCCAAATATGTTTATCTCCTCGTTTTTTCCCCTAAACTGACTTCTGTTATAAAATAAATTCACATAAAATGGAGAAATGGGTTAAAGGCAGTTATATAAATATAAGCTTAGGCCAGAAACACACAAAAAAAGTAATATATAAATAATGTATAAACAAAGATTGAATTTTTAACAACACTGAATAAGACATTAAGTCAATCTGACATTAAAAAGATATACTTACTATAATGTAAAAACTGAAGCAAAGGATTTCTAACTGAATATACTCACTTCTCGGGGCACTAGAGTTTGAACCCAGGGTCTTGCACAAGCCAGGCAGGCCTTCTAACCACTAAGCCCTGGGGTTTTTGAGACAGGATCTCACTATGTAGCTCGAAGCTAGCCTGCAACCTGATATGTAGCCCAGGCTAACCTTAATTCACAATCCTCTAGCTTCACCCTCCCAAGTGTTGGAATTACAGGTACACATCACCATGTCCAAAAGTACTCTTCTTGAACATCAAAGAGACAGCTCGGCCATACAAGATAACCACGGTGTTTGTCAGTTTCTACGGACTGTGAAAATGCATAATGAGAAAAGATTATTAAGAATTTAGCTATGAATTTGTATTGGGCATAGTAATGTATGGTTATAAATCCAAGCACTTGGGAGACAGAGATTGATTTTTGGTTCAAGACCAGTCTTGGACTAAGTATTAAGATGCCATCTCAAAACAAAAACAGAAAAAAAGTAAAAATAAAAAAAATGAATTTGTAGTTTATTAACAATAGATATAGCCATAAATTTTTTGAAAATAATTGTATAACAGTAAGTGAAATAAATTATTTGATCTACAGTAACAGCTTGCAACAAATTGAGATTTGAGGATGCCTTGCAAAATGCCATAAGACCACTGCTTTCCTATCCAACCCCATCACCCCACCATACAGAACCACTGACATAAACCAATACTTGGAGAAGAGAACAACATTCTCAGAAACAACGTCCCATACCTTCTAAGCTTAAAATTGTGATTACAAAAAAAGAAGAAAAAGAAAACCTTCCCCTCTAAGCATTGTTCCAAACTTGAGTCTATTCCACAGAGGAGATAATAATCATGTACAATTACTTCAAAGAAAGGATCAGATCTGTAGACCCAGGTGCAGATTTAAAGCACTGGTAAATAACTCTCGTGAATGTCTGTAATATTCCTTAAAACTAATTTTTAAAAATAATCCAAACTGGGCCTGGCAGTATAGGCCTATAATCCCAGTTACTAAGAAGGCCCCGGTAAAAGGATCACAAGTCCAAGGCCAGCTAAGGCTACAGAAGGAATTAAAACGTCAGCCTAAGCAACTTAAGGAAACTCTGTCTCAAAATAGAAAGTTAAAAGAAGGCTGGGGATGTATAGAGTTCAGTGGTACCACTTGCCAAGTATGAACAGGGCCCAGGGTTCAATTTCCATTACTAAAAAAGAAAGAAAAGAAGGAAGACAGGAAGACAGACAGGCAGGCAGGAAGACAGACAGGCAGGAAGGAAGACAGGCAGGAAGGCAGGAAGAAGGCAAAAAGGAAAGAAAAACAATCCAGTCTTACTGTCCACTGTCTCACTGTCCCTATTCCCCAGCCAAGAGATTTGCATCTTGGGGAGAGGGAGGATTACCAAGACAGTCTGTACACCAAATACGGCTCATGTCCTACCAGGCCACTGTGCCTCCCTTATTCCACACTGCATTTCAAGCTCTTACACTCTAAAATTTCCAACGGTCTTAGCTTTATCTAAATCAAGGCTCCTCTAAATATTTTAGGCATGTTCAAGTTCAAGCAGAATGGCGAGAACCACTAAATTTCTATTATGATGTTCAAACACAAAAGATGCTCATAGTTATTTGCTAAGTGCTGACCAGGCCACAGACTACAATGCAAAGGACTGTTTGGGGCCTTCAGTAGTCAGCAGCTGAACATAGTCACTACTGTTCCTGGTGTGGAAACACATAAAACAGAACACACCAAAGGGTTGTTTATCCATCTTGGCATACTCAAAATCCTCTCTAGCATTACACGCAAATCCCCTTAATGGAAGACAGCTGGATTCAATGCTGAATGTGTCTATATATGATCACTAATTTTGATGGTCAGTTCTTTCTTTTTAACTTTCTTCAAAGATTTCAAACCGCATATCAAACATTTATGGAATACCTACTTTGTTTTAAATAACACACTTGTGTCAACTTGGTCAAATATTTCTTTGTTCCAAGTTTTCTCATTAATAAAATGAGAATATTGATACCTATCCTGAGAGATATGTAACCATTAAATAAGATAATGCATTTAAGCACTTAGAAGAATGGCTGGCTGGGGAAACCCACAGAGACAGCTGATACAAGCTTGTGGGAGCTCACAGACTCTAGACCGACAGCTAGGAAGCCTGCATGGGACCAACCTAGGACCTCTGCATGTGGGTGACAGTTGTGAAGCTTGGTCTGTTTGTGGGGGCCCTAGCAGTAGGACAAGGACCTGTCCCTGGTGCATAAGCTGGCTTTTTAGAACCTATTCCCTATGATAGGATCCTCACTCAGCCTTGATACAAAATGGAGGAGCTTGGTACTGCCTCAAATTGATATGCCCAATGCTTTGTTGACTCCCATGGGAGGCCTTAATTTTCTGAATGGAGACGCAGGAGAAATAGTTACGGGGGCGGGGGTTTGAGGAGTCAGAAGGGAGGTTCGGGGAGGGAATGGGAAGAGAGGAGGGAGGGGAACTGTGGTTGGGATATAAAATTGCTGTGGGATGTTCTGTATGGCAAATGTGTTGCTGATTGGTCAATAAATAAAACACTGATTGGCCATTGGCTAGGCAGGAAGTATAGGCGGGACAAGGAGCAGAATAAAGCTGGGAAGTGGAAGGCTGAGTCAGAGAGACACTGCCAGCCGCCACGATGAGAAACAGCTTGTGAAGATGCCGGTAAGCCCACGAGCCATGTGGCAAGGTATAGATTAATGGAAATGGATTAATTTAAGCTGTAAGAACAGTTAGCAAGAAGCCTGCTACAGCCATACAGTTTGTAACCAATATAAGTCTCTGTGTTTACTTGGTCGGGTCTGAGAGGCTGTGGGACTGGCAGGTGAGAGAGATTTGTCCTGACTGTGGGCCAGGCAGGAAAACTCTAGCTACATAAAATAAATAAAATATTTTAATAAGAAAAAAGAAAAGGGGGCTGGAGAGATGGCTCAACGGTTAAGAGCACTAGCTGTTCTTCCAGAGGTCCTGAGTTCAATTCCCAGCAACCACATGGTAGCTCACAACCATCTGAAATGAGATCTGGTGCCCTCTTCTGGCCTGCATGCATACATGCAGACAGAACACTGTATACATAATAAATAAATCTTTAAAAAAAAAAAAGAAAGAAAGAAAGAAAAAAGAAAATGTCTGGCACATAACAACAGCTTAGCATACATTCATTATTGACACTTTCTGTTTAATAGTAGCTTCCATGTATTAGCAACTCATTAGTTCTCACAATTGCTATGTAATTATTTATACAAATTTAAATCTCAAATTAAAAGGCAGAATTCTGAGACTAAAACTGATTACATTTCAGCATGTTTTTAGAAGAAATATTATAATTAATTACTAAGACTTGGCCAGGCAGCCAACTTGGCTTCACTCTGGCATCCCCTCTTCTAGGTGTACCCCTAATTTCAGTGATTTGCAGTATCACCAAAAAGGTCTAAGACAGGAACATAGAAGTCACCCAGAGACTTTCCTCTTTGTCCTTCATGACTCCTCCCACACACACTGGACCATCAACCCCACCCTTACAATGCCAGGCTGTGTAACAGCTTACTTCCCTCCTGGTTCTCCACTTTCAGATAGTCTTGGCTTTAATCATCTTCCAACTGCACTACTTACAACACTCTTACAGGGCACAGAAGACAAAGAAGCAAAACTATGTAGAAAAATAATTCAGGTTGGCAGAATTCAATAGACAATGCCAGGTTAGTTAGATTAGTGAAAGTCTATAGAAAATAATGATCTTATACTGTGAAGTTAGAAAACTAAATTGGAACCAAATTGCAAATCACTTTAACCCCATACTAGAGAATTTGAACTTAAACCTGTAAGTATTACATAGTTGTCATTTTTCTTTTTTGCCCATGTGGTATATGCATGTATGTTTTCACGTGTGTGCACATGTGTGTTGAGGCCAGAGACAGATGTCGGGTGTCTTCTTCAGTGACTCTCCATCTTATTTTTGAGACAGGTCTCTCCCTGAAACTGGAGCTTATCAGTGAGCTAGACAGGCTGCTTGGTGACCTCTAGCGATCTACCTATCTCCAGACAGGCACTAGAGCATCCAACGTTTTATGTGGGTGCTAGGCGTCTGAACTCATGTCTCCAAGCTTAAGTGGCAAGCATTTTACTGATTGAGTCGTTATCCAGCCCTTTCTTCCTCTCATTCCATTCTCAAATTTAAGATTGATAATAATAACAACAATGTATAAAAGACATTTAATCTGAAAGTTATAATACTAATACCAAAATCCATAGATTATATTATAAAAACAAACAATTTATTGGCACTGCTCATCAAAAATACAGTCTTCAGATCATGTGAAATCACTGAAGTTCAGAATGTATGATTTTAATCTCTGGAACTGATAAAATGCTTGGAAAAGAATAATCTGTCTTTTGCTATAAGTAAAGATCTCAGTCAGTGGTGGTGGCACACACCTTTAATACTGGCTCTCGGGAGGCAGAGGCAGATGGATCTCTGGGTTTGGGGCCAGCCTGATCTACAGAGTGAGTTCCAGGACAGTATAGCCAGGACTGCACAGAGAAACCCTGTCTTGAAAAACAAACAAAAAGAGCTCTCCTACCACTCAAACAGAGCCAGCAATTAAAGCAAACTCTTGAGGATATTCCCTCCTGCCAGGTTAATGTCAGACTTGGACTTTTTATACATGTGTTTTAATAGCTATGGGAACTATAATGAGGTTCTTCATGAACTTAAAATTCTTAGCCTTTGGAAAGACACAAATCCTTTCAATCTTAGTAAAAAATTTTAAGTACTATTTCTAAAACTCCACATATGAATGCACACTAAATCTTTCACCTTCTTTCCAAGAGTTTATGAACCCTTAACACCCACTTACACATCACAAGAACACATATCCCATAGGTTTGCTATTTTTCCTATTTAAAAAAAAAAAAATAGTGTTGATCCTAAATGGAGAAAGGCATTTCAAACTATTTTGCTATTAGTTTTGTTTTTTTATTGGGTATTCTTTTTGCTTAGTTCTTTTTATTAATGTCCTATTGCCCATGGTCATTTAAGAGACAAGGTCAATACACAAGATCAAATTTATGAAGCCTCCACCATTGAAACCATGCTCCAGAGAAATGAGCTAACAATTCATAAATGCAAATACAGCCATAAAAGTAAATGTGACACCGATGTTTACTTACGCATGCCCTATTAACTCCTAGTGCTAATTGGTGCCAATAAATTCAATCCTGAGAAATGAATACTGCATGAATTTTCTCATAACCATGTGTACAGAGATCAATGTAAGTACAGTGAGGACTAAGCTACCTAAGAAATGTCCCATATCTCAAGATTACCAAAGCCTCAGACCTGAACTTCTTTCAATAGTGAACTTCCTTGTAGACTCACAAGCACATGATGCCATCTGGTGGGTAAAATATGGAAAAACACCAATTCTGAGCTAGTTGGCAGCAGTCAGGTCTTCTAAAACCTAGTTCAGTGCCCTGCTTACCAAACCACACAGTCTCCTCAGAAATTCAGAGCCAGATTTATTGCTCAACACATACTTGATTTGAAATGGTCCTTATTATTTTAAATCCTAACCACTCCTTAAAAACAAAACAAAACGAAAAGGTCATAGCCACAATAATCTCAGAATAAAGTGGCAATACAAAAAAAGTCTAATTTTCTTCTTCATTGTAAGTGGTTTCATAATATCAAAAGCCTCCTCAGTCAGGTGTGGTGCACACCTTTAGTCCCAGCACTCAGGAGGCAGAAGCAGGTAGATCTCTGTTGATTTGAGGTCAGCCTGCTCTACTTATAGAGTTTCAGGCCAGTTAAGGGTACATAATGAGACTCTGCTTCAAAAAAGAAAGAAAAAAAGAAATCAACAACAACAAAATAATGGTGCCTTAAATACACACTATTATTAAAATAGATATTATCACAATAAAAGCTGTAAGAAAACAAGAGGCAACAGATATAATTTATCTGTAGAGCTCTGTCTCTACAAGGACAGGAACCACATTAATCATCTCTGCAAAATCCTCAGAACCATGGAAATTTCCTGACACAATGGTACATCTCAAAAATTGTAACCCAAATTAAAATAAATCATGTGATAGAAGCCTTATTGCTTTCCAATAAACCTAGAGCATCACAGTCTACACAGGTACCTTTAGTGGGTGCGGGCTGTATACTGATAATTGACTGCTGCTTTGCCAGTGGCATAAGGGCTGGTAGTGTCTGAATAATGATGGTTTTTGCTGGAACACTGGCATTTGTTTGAGTCTTGGGTGCTGCTGGAAGTAATAAAGGCTTGGGCTGAACTGAAGGTTTTGAATTCATCTGATTTTTTTTCTTTGGAGTCAGTCCATGTTCTGGAGAAAAAACAAAACTTCAAATCAATCTCAAGAAAGTTAAGAAAACATATGATATTACATATATACCTTCCTCTATGTATTATCTTGACTTCTAGTAACAATCATCAGTGAGTGTAAATCCAGCTACTCTTTAAATGAATGGACTGAAGAAAAGTCCTCAGTCTGGGATCATCCTTTCTGCAGTTTCAGGAAGGGGACTATGAACTGGTAAGGATAATGCTAAAATTACTAAATAAAGTCGAGACTTTTGCTGTGGAATAACCCTTTTGTACACTATGAAGATGTGTTGCTCTTGTTGTTAATAAAAAACTGACTGGCTGATAGCTAGGCAGGATAAGGCGGGAGAACCAGACTAAGAATGCTGGGAAGGAGGAGGAATCTGAGGAGACGCCATGAGACACAGAGCAAGCAGGATGGGAAGTATGTACATGAGGAAAACAAGCCTCAGGGAAGCACATAGATTAATAGAAATGGGTTAATGTTATAAGAACTAGATAAAAAGCACAGCTAAGCTATCAGCTGAGCATTTATAATTAATATTAAGTCTCTGTGTGATTACTTACGGAGCAGCTAGAGGGACAGAAAAGTCTGCCTACAGACTTTAATGAGGTAAGAGTCATCATCTCTCACATTCAGTGTCTACCTGGGCCTTTGCAGCCTCTCCTGAAGATGACAGAATTTACGTCTTTTTTAAGAATTTTTCACCTATGAAGACAAGGACTATCATAAATGTTTTTTTCCCCTTGTCCTCTTCACAGTAATCATTCAGAACAGCAACAAAATAATATATACTAATTTAGGGACTGGAGAGAGGGCTCAGCACTTAAGAGTATTGGTTGCTCTTCAAGAAGACCTGAATTCTGGAACAGTCTACAACTGTCTATAATTCCAGTTCCAGGGGATTTGAAGCCCTCTTTTGGCCTCTGGAGGAAGGAGGAATGCACTTGTTTCACAGACATAAATGCAGATAAAACACCCATACACATAAAATAAAATGTTACAATAAAATTACAAGCCAGCTTAATAAATATATGTCTAATTCAATATTTGACTCTTAAAAATGGAACCTAAGTTGTCTAAAATAGAAATAACAGAAATTGGGAGACAGATACCAGTTTTGTTTCCAGGACTGATGACGGGCTTGTCTTCCTTCAGCGGCTCTACTAAGGAGGGGCTATGACAGCTTTCACCATATAAGGAAAGGGGAGACTGGGAGCTGGAAAACAAATCCAACTCCTCCTGCAGCAAAACACAAACAAATTAATGCCCAAGAGTACAATCTTTGAGAAACAAATTACTTAGAAAGAGAACAAGACCATATGTAAACAGAGGAGTGCTGCAAGACAACTAAATGCAAAGATAAGATACAGTGTTAAGAGACTATGACAAATCAACACTCATCAGCCTCAAGGACGTAACCGAAATGCAGCATCTGTGCGCTGCACTCGTGTGGTAAACAGAAATCGTTCATGTTTCTCCACTTGTTCTCACAAACTTTGGATCTTCCCTGGTTCTTAGTCATACAAACGTTTACTTATCATCACAAGGCTAGAGCTACGATTAATACACTTTCCCATTTCTTTTATTCATTTGTTATTCTTGCAGCATCCACATGGTGGCTTACAACCATCTGTAACTCCAGTTCTGCGGTATCTGACACCCTCTTCTGACCTCTGCAGACACTAGGCATACACATGGCACACATACATACATGTAGGCAAAACACTTATACATATAAAATAAAATTATCTAAAAAAATAAATCTTTAAAAAAAACCTTCAAATTAAGCCAAGAAGGAAAGAGATGGGAGGTATGGGGGGAGGGATTGAAAATTAAGAATTTCTATTTAATCAAGACTACAAAGTTGGTAGTCAATAGGGAAGTGAGATTACTAATGCCTAAAGCCCTCAAGAGTTTGAAACTTGAGAGCTGGGGAGATGGCTCACTAAAGTGCTTGCCCTCTCACACTTCTAATCCCGGGGCTGGGAAGGTGCAGACAGAAGGATCCCTGGGGCTCTCTGGTCAGTCAGCTGCCTCATCAGTTAGCTCAAGAGGAGTGAGGCCGTCTCACATGGGTGAGGTACTCCTGAGGAACCAGCCTCCTTGCACACCAACACACATACAGGAGCCACAGAACACAGAGTTTAGTATCTTAACCACACATCTGATTCTTGAAACTAACACAAAATCCACAGAAAAACTATCAAAGGACAAGAATAAACAATTTATAGGAGATCAAAAAACACAATGAAAATGTAGAGACAGTTTGAAAACAAACAACCGTAATCAAAGAAATGAAAACTAAACAACAAAAAGACTTGCCAGCGGGCAAACACTAGAAAACCGATAACGTCAAGCACAGCAGAAAAGCTCCAAGGCCCCGAAGACTGCCGATGAACCTGCCGAGTGCCTACAGCAACTCTGGAGAGCTGAGGAAGCACACCAAATTGAGTCTCTGTAGCCCGCCACCCACTTCTTCTATTCTTGGACACACCTCCCAAAGGGATTCTCCCACAGGTCACAAGAGAATATTTTTTACAATATTCTTCACGGTATGGGTAAAATACAGTGAATGCTTATCGAAATACAGTTAGATGCAATGGATTTGATGTATACAGAGCAGTATCAGTCAACCTTTAAAAGTAAATGGAAGCCACGACTGTGGTATATCCTTATATAACCTCATCGTTCAAGTGGCTAAGGTAGAGGGTCATTGAGTTCAAGGCTAGCCTTAACTGCGAAGCAAGATTCTGTCTCAAAACTCAAAATATAAATTAATCATAATAAATATTTAAATAGGAGATCCAATATAATACCACTTATATAACTTTAAAATGTATGCCTGTAACTGAAATCAGTGAGGAAAAAAATAAACTTTTAATAAATGATATTGGAATAAACCTTTTGATAATAATTTGGAGAAACATAAAATTGAGCCTGTATCTTGCAGCACATACTATGGCAATTTCAAATTAATCTGAGTTCTATATATTAAAAATAAAACTTTGTATCAACACTCACATAGAAAATATTCCTTCTGGAATAATTTAACCATTAGCCACTAGATGGGGCTGCAGGCTCACCATCCATGCCTGGGGGACTTATCAGAGCACCAGAGGGAAAGCATTTACCCAGGGAACCCTGTGATCTGAGAAGTCAGGGCAAGGGTGAGACAAGGCCCAAGAGAAAGCCTTCCCGTAAGATGGCTGAACCCGATGGAAACAGTAAAAGATCACAGGAGCAAGGGGAAGGGACTCCTACTGGCTAAATACAAGGCAATACAAGGGTCGAATAGATAATCACAGCAATGGTTATAATCTAGACGAAACGGGAAACCATGAGTCCACACTAATATTAACAGGTAAGTGAGCAATATGAAGTAAGGGCGCTGAGTTCAGTCCCAGAACCCACATGGCCAAGAGTCTGACCTCCACACACTCCTGTGACCCATGAATACCCCATACATCATACACACATACAAAATAAAAATATAAATGTTCATTTTTTAACAACAGGACTTTTTCATAATTTTAAAGTACCTTTTTCATAAAATAATGGCAACTCGCAAAGGGAGAAAGAGTCGTTGCAGGGACTTAGGAGAATCGCTGTATGAGGGTATTAGAACGAACAGCTGTTTTTTAAAAGTACTTGGACTTTGACAAATCCTTGTGGAAAACAGTGACTGTTTCCCATGATCTGCAGAATTCTTTTGCTGAAGGGGCTTTGCAGCCATCCCATGACTCAGGCACACCTGAGGCTCTTGTATTATTGTGTATTGCACACCATACATAACAAAGGCCTAGAGTCATGGAGGCATGTGATGCTCTCCTTCAGTAAGACATGTGAATTAAGATTAGGGACCTTGGTATGAGGAAATACTGTGTGTAACTTTCAATAAATACGCCATGGTATGGCTTTTCGGGGTTCAATCCATCAGAAGAGGATTCCTACTGCCACAGAGCGGAGTGCCTTCTTTCTTCAACCAGCCTGCGCTACAGAGTGCACCCCAACAAAGAGTAACTTCAGAGCAGATGCTGTCAGCTGACTGAGGTGAACATCACCATGAACAGGACAAGCTGAAATTATGTCACCAAACTCAAGTTTTATCATCAAAAATGAATGATAAAGTAGAATGTGGGTGACTTGTACCTATAACCTCGGCTGGTGGAAGGTGGAGGCAGGGAATCAGGAGGTGAAGGTCATCTTCCACTATGTAGCAACTTTAAGCCAGCTTGAACTCTGTAAGATCTCAAAAGACAAAACAAAAACAAACAAAAGGTAGACACAGAATCACTTCTGTGACATTCCTGCCAGATACAAAATCTGAATCCAATTCTGAGGAAACACCCGGTAAGTCAAGTGTCAGGTCATTAAAGCACAAAGGTCAAGAAGAATTGTTCCAGAATAACGAAAATTAAAACATTAAACAACCACAAACAACGTAACTGGGTGCTTTTGCTGGTCTAAAGGACAGTACTGGGGCATCTGACCAATCTAAATGGGGGGCTGCATATGAACTTATTATTATGTATCAATGTTTAGTTCCTTGTTTTGATGGCTGTATTGTTAAATAAAAAATATTCTTGTTCATAGGACATAGACATTATAGTATTTGGAGTTCAGTCCATCAGTGGGCAACTGCCTCTCAAATGGCTCAGACAAAAATCTCTGCAAAATACTTGAAAATTTAAGGTTACTCCAAATGAAAAGGCAATGTAAGAAGAGAAAAAGAATCAAAACATAGCTGGGAGGTGGTGGCACACACCTTTAACCCCAGCACTGGGGAGGCCATCCTGGTCCATAGTGAGTTCTAAGACAGCCAGGGCAACACAGAGAAACCTTGTCTCAAAAAACAAAAACAAAATAATAATAATAAATAAATAAACATAAGAGAATGTCTGAGTGATAAAAACTTTTTGAGTCACAGAAGGAGGAAGAACAGAAGGAAAGGAGAAAGAGAATAGAAGGCAGACAAAAAGATGAGGATGAGGAAGAGTGGCAATAATAATAATAGCAGTACTAGTAGTAACCATAATACTAAATATATTTTTATTTATAAAATATATATATATTTATATTTTACATAATTTATAAATATTTATAATCTATAAGATAGATTTATATTCTATATAAATAATAAGCAATAGAAAACCAGGCTGGGTATCCTTGCATACATCTTTCATCATAGCACTCAGAAGGCTGAGGCAGAAGAATTTCCACAAGTTCAAGACCAGCCTGATCTCCATAATGAATTCTAGGCCAGCCAGGGCTACATAGTGAAACCCTGCCTCAAAAACAAAACACAAAAAGAAAAGAAAAGAAACAACCCAGGCCAGACACAGTGTCATGACCTGCACTGAATCCAACCTGGGCAGCACAGTAAGACTCTACCTTTAAAAGAACCTGTGACCCTGGCACTTGGGATGCTGAGGCAGCAGGACCACACGTTTGAAGCCACTTTGACTACTGTGGTAGTTTATATTGATTGTTAACTGGACAGGATCTAGAATCACCTTGAAAACAAATCTCTGGGCATATCCGTGAGGGAGTTTCTCGATTAGATTGAGGCGGGAGGACCCACCCTAGATGTGGCCAGCACATTTCCATCGGCTGGGGTCTCAGGCTTCACACACAGAGAAAACAAGCGGAGCGGGAGCATTCACCGTCTTCTTTCTGACTGTGGACACGATGTGACCGGTAGCCTCCCTCTCCTGTGGCCAAACCTCTCCTTCCATGACAGACTGTGAGCCAAAATAAACCTTTCTCTCCGAAGGTTGTGTCACTGCTCTGTCACAGCAACTAGGGAAGTGACCAACACAGCTTATGTTAGATGACATGGTCAGATGCTGTCTCGGGTTTTTAAACGCCCTAAAACTGTAAGAACTCAGACCAGTGTTGCGAAGTGCCTAGCACAGGGCTGCAGATCTTGACGGACTCAGCACACAGAGAATTTGGATTCCATACTTTAAGCGTCTGGAAGTTATTAAAAGGTTTTAAGGTAAAGAACATAGTCAATTTTGTAATTTTAAAGGATTCATCTTTGAAGATGATTCTAAGAAAGGTCTGGAGTGTTGGCAGGCTGACCGACCGCCAGTTAAAATTCTAATGGCTTTTATCCTAAGGTCAAATGATGATGGCCTGGAAACGGTTTAAAAAAAAAAAAAAAAACTCTAATCTTAAAAATATTAAGTGAAAAAGGGGCTGGAGAAATGATGATTCAGCAGGTAAAAATGCTTGCTGTGCAGGCCTGAGAAACTCAGTCTGATCCCCGACATAGGAGAAGGAAAGAACCAACTCCTGAAGGCTGTCGTATGAACGTGTACACACACACACACACACACACACACACACACACACACACACAATACAATCAAGATTTAGTAGCTGATAAATATAGAATGAAGATGCCTCAATTTACACCAGATAAAACACATGAACTATTAATTTGACTTTTTTCTTATGTTTTACCATTCTCATTATTTAATCAGGTACTTCATTTTCTTGACCTCAAAGCTGAGACAGACACACTTCAGCTAGTGTGTCTACCAGACTTCTGCGAAAGTCTTAGCTCATTCTAAGGACAATGGTAGGAGTTCCTGAACTAAACAGATCATATCCCAGATCCTGTGAGCCAGGAGTCATAAATCTTACATTCTTCCATGTCCTTAAAGAACGTCTACTCTAATAGAGAGGAGAGAGAGGTGCGGGAAGAAAAGAAACCAGTAAGCGAAGACTTTTAGATTAGGGAAGCAAGAGCAAAGGGCTGTGAGCCAACCCTGAAGGTAGCAGCAGCCTTCTCACTCCCACAAGTCCCTCGTCAAGTCTCAGTTTCTCAGAACACTTAATGAACGTCAACTGCCTCCCCACCCACCTTCCGATCGCATTATAACCCACTTCATTACGAAGTCTAGCCACTTACAGGAACATGCTGAGTTGAAGAACAGGAGTCTACGGACCGAGGAGATGAGACTGAACAACTTGAGGAAGCTGGAGAAAGAGGCTGGGGTTCTGCCTTAATGTCTTTAACTGAAAGACATAGAGAAAAGGCTTGACACACAAATCCATACAAATTCAGAATAATGAGTATAAAAAAGAAAGTAAAGTGGTCTCTTAAAATTCAATCAGTCGTGAGGGGAGAGTCACAAAAATGTGTCATTTCAATGACAAACTCAAGATCAGAAAACAGGGTATACCTCTATTCCTGGAGGAAGCTGCATCTGCCCTAACTCTTAAGAGAGCTAAAAAACAAAACTGGGTACACAGCTGTTACTTCCTTTTTTGGCTGAGGAACAAGAATAGGTGAAACATTCTTCTACTCTATAAACTTCTCTGTGTCTTCAATAGTATACCAGATACCAGAAAAAGAAAACAAACACGAATAACCAGCATTCTCCTATTCAAATCCTACCTATCTATTCACCTTCACTTTATGGACTTATTGACCTAGCTCAATTCCTGCCTCCCATCATAGAATATGGAAGTCACAAGGTCAATGTTCTCTCTACATTTTTGGCTTTTGTTTGTCTGGTTGATTGGTTGGTTGGCTGGTTGTTGCTGTTGTTTTGGGGTGCTGAATGTCAAATGCCAGGCTCTGTGCATTCTAGGTAAACACTTCACCACTGAGCTACATCCCAAGCCAGTTTCCTAATTACTGCTGTGTAACTGAATCTAAGAAGCTAAAAATAACCACCTTATTAGGTCCCCAGGACCTATGGATCAGGAACTTGGACTGGAGAACACTCATGTACCTACCCCATATTCTATGAGAGAATAAGTACATAAAATGAAGGTAAATAGGAAGGGTAGAGATAGGAAGGAATTTAACAGGGGAAATGTGCTGGTTATATATGTACTCTATCTCAATTCCTATCATCTGTGAGGCTAATTATTGATATATTTCTAAGCCAGCTTCCTTTTAGACAATATAAATCGGGCACATGAGAAGGAAACACACTGGAAGACAGGAGAAACATTTTTTCAATATCTCTTATCAGCTTTGCCCTATCAGTAACAACCTATTCCATCCTTATCAAGTTCCTTAAAAATATCAGCACCGGCGCCAGGTGGTGGTGGTGCACGCCTTTAATCCCAGCACTCGGGAGGCAGAGGCAGGCGGATCTCTGTGAGTTCAAGGCCAGCCTGGGCTACAGAGTGAGTTCCAGGAAAGGCACAAAGCTACACAGAGAAACCCTGTCTTGAAAAACCAAAAATATATATATATCAGCACATGTGGTGGCGCCTGCCTTTAATCCCAGCATTCAGAGGCAAAAGCAGGTGGATCTCTGTGAGTTGAGGCCAGTCTGGTCTACAGAGTGAGTTCTAGGACAGCTAAGACTGTTAACACACAGAATCCCTGTCTCAAAAAGCAAACAAAACAACAACAAAATCTATGCTACTAGCTGCCAGTCTCACAAACAAACATGAGCTCTGGGTTCAGGGAGCGTCCCCGTCTCAAAGAAATGACTCAGAAAGCGACAGAGGGAACTAGAGAGAAGACACAGCAGTTATGAACACTTGCTGTCCTAACAGAGGACCTGGGTTTGATTCCCGGCACCCACATGGCAGCTCACAACTATCCATAATTCCAGTACCAGGGCAGCTGATGTCCTCTTCTTACCTCCAAAGGCACCAGGCACTCACATGGCACACAAACACACATGCAAACAAAACATTCATACACAAAAATAAAAAATAAATAAACCTAAAAAAAGTTTCTAAGTGAGAGGAGAGGACCCAGTTCCTCTAGCCTCTACGCACACATGTATGTACTACACACATACACCATACTCACACACATACCAGGGAAAATCTAATAAATTAAAGGGAATAACTCTTATATCTATTGACAAAGAAGGTAAGATGTATTAGTAAGAAAAAGCTGTAAGTTATGAGAATGTTATTTTCTTTCAAAGGAAAAAAAATCTAATTTTTATCCTATAGCAGGGTGGCTCATGGGTCTTAAATCACAAAGCTGTAGAACAAAACCTGAGTGGCTGAGAAGCTACATAAAGCCATGGAAAATGAAACCTCTGCAAGGACTCTCTCGTGTAATCACATTATCCATTGTAAGTTTTATTCAAAGAAAAACAAAAAACAAAACTGAGCATTAGGGCTAGAGAGATGGATTAGCAGTTAAGAACTGACTAATTAAAAAGAAAAGAACTGTCATCTAATCTTCTCAAAGACCCAGGTTCAATTCCCAGCACCCACATATCTCTAGTTCCAGGGGATCAGACAGCTTTTTTTTTTTTTCCTTTGGGCACCAGGCACATAAGCAGTGCACGGACATACATAAAGGCAAAACACTCACATGCATAAATTTTAAATTTAAATTTTTAAAAATTAAATTGAACATTAAAATCCAAAGTAAACTGCTGTAAAACTGTAGTTGAACTCTCTGTTCTAATAACAAGGATTTTATGGCATATTGGCCTCCTCTAAATAACAGACTGTTAAAAGTTTACCATTACACACTAGGTAACCAACATAGAAGACAAACACAATGTTCTCTCTGTTGTCATTACAAAATGTTAATCGCCTTAAAAATATAGCATTAGCCAAGTGGTGCCCCCTCCTCAGAAGAATGTACATCAAATGCAGGGAACCCCACTATCAGGCTCCTAACTTCTGGTAACCCTAGCCTCATCCTTCCCATTTCATAAACACTGTTGGCCAGGATTTTCTGACCCACTTAATTCCAAGAACCACCAAACTCTAACAAGAGTCTGGCTAGAGCGTTTAAGGGTAAAGCACATCGTTACCTGAGCAGAAGTGACTGCTGGAGCTCCAAATGTCTGACTCCCAAGGCATCAAATCCAAATCAAAATTAAGATGATCAAAATTATTTTCCTGGAGATGTCAAATCAGCAAATGATTAGAATAAAATACACACACCTTGGAATAAAACTGTCAGGCACAGTTTATCATAGATAATATAACTGCTACTAGGCAATCTAATAGAAAAAATTTAAGCTAACCACTTCATACTGCAAATACATTTGAGAGAATCCAGAGATACAGCCATTCTGGTTTGCTGAAGGACAATAAGAGCTGGAAGAGGAAACAGACTCAATAACTAAAAGATTAGTGAGATTTACTGTGGAAACAGACCATTCAAGACTCACAAAATGAGTCTTTTGGCATAGAGAGGTCCAGACCCAACAAGAGAGAAGTCTTCCCTTTTTGCTACTTAGAAAAACAAGTCCAAACAAATAGCTATCCATATCGTCTCCCTATAAAAGAAAGAATACAGACAGAGCCAAAAACAATGCAGGAGTCATACAGAGGGTAAGTACTATAAGATAATGTTCTTTTTCCCCCTCCAGGTCTGTGGTTCTCAAACTTCTAAAATCTTTATGAATTCAACAAACAAACCCAGAAACCATTTTTAAAGCCAATTAAGACAGCTCAGCAGGTAAAGGCATTAAAGAATAAGGCAAAGTTCAGAATTCTATAAGCAACCAGCTATCAAAAAAAGAAGAAAAAACAAAACTAAGCCATTTTGATGGCTCAAAGTATTACCATAAGTTTTTTTAATTATTTATTTTTTATTTCATGTAGATGTGTTTTGCCTGCATGTATGTCTGAGCAGCATGTATGTGCAGTGCCTGCAGAATCCAGATCCCCTGGAACTAGAGTTATAGACAGTTGTTAGCAGCCATGTAGGTGCTTGGAATTGAACCAGAGTCCTCTGAAAGAGCAACCAGTGCTCTTAACCACTAAGCCATCTTTCCAGGCCTACAGTAACAGTTTTTATATAGTTCTCTGACCAATCAAAAAGATAAGGATATGACTAATTTTCAGAGTTCTTAAGAAGGAAGTTGGTAAGCTTGACTAGATCCATGACTCACACATGCTTTTTTTTTTTTTTTTTTTTAAGTTTTTCAAGGCAGGGTTTCTCTGTGTAATTTTGGTGCCTGTCCTGGATCTCGCTCTGTAGACCAGGCTGGCCTCGAACTCATAGAGATTCACCTGGCTCTACCTTCTGAGTGCTGGGATTAAGGGCGTGCACCACCACCGCCCAACAGCCTCTTAATACTATTATTCATACAAGCCGCAAAGTATCTGTAAAAATCAAAAATAGGACTTGGCGTGGTGGTTCAGGCCTAGAATCCCAGCACTCAGAAGGCTGAGGCAAGAGGAGAGGACTGCTAGGAACTGCAAGCCAGCCAAGCTACGTAGTAAGTCCCAGACCAGCCAAGACTACAGAGTGAAGCCAAGAAAGAAAGAAAAGAAAAGAAGAGAAGAAAAGAGAAGAGAAGAGAAGAGAAAGAAAAGAAAAAAAAAAGAAAAGAAAAAAAATGACTTTCCCAAGGTCACCGACCCCTAAGACCACACATATGCTAAGGACACAAGTCTTCTCAAAGCAACACCCATGCAACTTTGTACTTCTATATTTACTGACTACAAAAGGGCTACTGACATTCCTGATTAATGATGGCATTTAGCTCTCGGCCTAAACCTACTGTCCTGAAGCTCTCATGCATTAATAACAGTACAGATGAAACATCAAGTTATTCACTATTTCTCCTCCAGTAAGTACTTACGTAAGTTTCATTTGCTGCATCGAACTGCACCTCATCAGTATCTGTGAAATAGCCAAGCTCAGCAAACAAGGTGGACTCTTGAATAAAGAAGGAAAAAGAAAAGCCACGGTCACTCACGAAGCTGACAGCGGGGACAAGCTCTGCACTCAGTGGCAGATCTATCAGTTTTCCGTGAGGCACTGCTGTTGCTGACAAGCTCAAGCAATGTAAACATCATGAGGACATGGCTCCCCAGAACATAGGCCAAAAGCTGGGTACGGCTGTACACATCTGTAATCCCAGCATTGGGGAGGCAAAGAAAAGTGGACCCCCTAGAGCTTGCTAGCCAAATCAGTGAACTCCAGGTTCAATAAGGGACTCTGTCTCAAAAACAAAAAACAAAAAGTAGAAGCCTGGTAAGACGGCTCGGCAGGCAGTAAAGGCATTTGCTGCACAAGCTGACGACCTGAGTTCGAGCCCCAGAAGCCACGTAAGGGTGGAAGGAGAACTCCACACACACTGAGGCATGCCCACCCTCACCCCAACACACACACACACAATAAAATTAAATTGAAAAAAAAAATAAGGTGGAAATGACTGAAGAAGACACCCAACATACACACACACACACACACACACACACACACACACACACACTCACATGCACATACACATGGGATTAAGCACACACAAAAATGTCTATATAGAAAATAAAAGACAAGCCTAAATTTCAGTAAATTGAAGTATATTCTAATTCCTAGTGAGGTTTCCTTATAAACCAAGGAAAACATGGATAAGAAGAGATTCTTCAATAATCCACATTTAAAAGAAAATTTAGAAGACAGTCAAGATGCTGACACGGCCCAATACTTCCATAGACTCTGTAAAGTTTCCCTTCCCCAACACTTTCAGAACTCTCTAGAAAGAGTTTCTCAGCTCCAGGTCCTCCTCTGTACTAAAACTCCTGCAGTGATTTCCATCAGCTCCCCCGCCAGTCCACTTATCCGTTTGTGATTATGTGAATCTGAGTGGCACCCATAGGCTGGAACATTTGAACACTTAGTCCCCAACTGGCGAACTGTTCAGGAAGGACTAAGAGGTGTGGCCTTGTTGGAGGTGTGTCACTCGGGTCAGATTTGAGGTTTCAAAAGCCCCTGCCAGACCCAGTCTCACTCCCTCTGCCGGCTGCCTGCAGATCAGGATCCGCTCCTAACTACTGCTCCAGTGCCATGCCTGAGCCGTGCTCCCACCATGAGAGCCATGGACTACGCCTCTGAAACTGTAAGCAAGCCCCCAATTAAATGATTCCTTTTATGTTGCCTTGGCCATGGTGCAACAGAACAACAGCACAGTAGCGAAGTCACTGACCAATGACAGAAATATTTCACTAACTACACAGAGCACAGCAGTAACGTACAGCTCTAATAACGCCAGGCTATCCACACAGTTGTCCAAAAAAGCTACTTTAAACTCAGCTCCAGAGCCAAAAATCATGCACATAGAAGGCTGTGAGGATGTGTCTTAAGCTAAAAGTCTTCCAAGTTTTCTACATTTGCTGCCTCTCATTTCTTCCCATTCCTTCTTAAACCTACTCCAGTCAGGCACCCCACTCCATATACAACAGTCATTAATGTCACCAGTGACCTCCATACTACTAAATTCAGTGGTAAATTCACAGTCTTTGCCACTCCTGACCAACCAAGAGGCATCTGAGCAAAGTTTAACCCTTTCCTATTAATTGAAACATTTTCTTCGCTTAGCTTCCAAAACACTGCATTCACCTGATCTTCCTCCCACCTACCTTAACGTTTCCCCATCTCTCTAACCGGAAACTGCCTCTGGGCTCAGCATAAATTTTTCTATCAAATGTTCTCTCTTTGAAACTCCAATGAACTCATGGCTTTAAATACATCTCTATGCCAGGCATTCCCAAATATGTATCTCCAGCGGATAATGTCCAGAAGCATGGGTAACACACTGTGCTTACATCTCCTCGTGATTTTTTGAAAGGTACCTCCAATTTAGCACACTCCAAAATGAGCTCTCATTACTTCTACCAAACCTTCTATTGTTTCTAATTGTCACTTAGTGTCATTCAGTTCTCCTAGTGGCTCAAGCCAAAAGCCCTAGAATCACTGTTTACTCCTTTCCCATGCTCTCTGTACTAGATCTACTTCCAGATCCTATGAGCTTCCTACTCAAAACATATATATCCATAATCTGGCTTCTGACCTTTCATCCCATTCTTCCTTTCTTCCCTAGGCTCCCCAACACCAAGAAGCCAGCTTCTAAGACAGCCTAGCAACGAGGCTGGGGGGTTTTATGCATAGTCATCTGCAGTAAAGTGCCTGGTATCCAAAGAAATGGTATGGTGGGGAAGTGCAGGTGTAGGTGGCAATATTCCCTAGCCGCCAATGAAATGGAGCTGGTGAGAGGAAGAACAGCATGACAGACGGAAGAAACAGCCTGAGTAGTCAGGAGTGATGACAGTTAACAATCTGTTTAACTGATGGAGCAGATGAATAAATATATCCAGAAGAACTGGAGTGAGATGTCTCACTGTCTGAAGGAGGATTTCAAAACATGGAGGGGGAAGGCTAAAAGAACTATAAGGTGTTGGACTGAAATAATTAGTAAGTGACCTAATTTCAAATACATTCATATACAGCCAGGAATGGTGGTACATGCCTATAATCCCAGCCCTTGTGAAGCAGTGGTAGGAGACTCTGCAAGTTCCAGGCCATCCTGTGCTACATTCCTAGTTCCAGGCAAGCCTGAGCTACAGAATGACAACTCTCTCAAAATAAATATGAAACAGAGAGAAAGAGATCATTAAAGATGTTTATGTGTGTGCATACAGAGAAACATGCATTCATTTCCTAGTTCTGTCTGCTGGGAGGTTTATGCACAACGACACCTCAACAGAACGAAAATAATGTGCTCAGATATGGATTTTAAATGCCATCCTCCACCAAATGGAAATCACTAAGAAGCTCTTCGGAGAAATGGCTGATTCAGAGCACACAACAAAAAAAAAAAAAAAAATAAGCCTGGTAAATCTTCATGTGTTCAAAAACAAAAAAAAAAAGAAAAGAAAAGGAAATTCTTAGCTTTTGTATGTTCTTAGGAACATACCAAAAGAACAGTGGCCATAGCTCTGAGGCAGCATTCTTGCCTAACATGTGCAAGGTCCTGAGTTCAATCCCCAGTACTTCATGTACACACAAACAAAAAGAACATGAATATGTCAAAAGACCAAAGGCACTAACATGAATGAACTCCCACTGATCAAACCTGAAAAAATCTAAACATTAAAATAGAGTAAAAGTTTACAATCCATTAAGATAAAAAAATTTCAGTGAATTCACACAGAAGGAGAAAGAAAGGGAGGGGAAGAGTGCTCCTTCTAATGGTGTAAGCATTGCTTGCAAATTAATAACTCTAAGACAGGATAAAGATAGACAATATGCATGTGGCAACCATTAGTGGTTGACTTAGGCTGGCACACTCAATGAGAATAGAGATGTGAGAATGTAATAACAACAGGATACTAGTGTCCTATTACATTATGTCCCCCAAATATAAATAAAAACACAAAAGGTAAAACTGACTTTACAGTGGAGAAACCTGACAGACGGCAACTTAACTATAATCATGTGACCAAGCACCTTAAATGGCCAGCATCACGTGACTCAGAATCAAGCACAGCATCATGTCTCTGGCACCCCTGCCATTGCATGGCCGAGTCTGGTCACAAGGCCACAGTGGATAGAACCAGATTATTATTGATTTCCAGCATAAAAAACTGCCAAGGACTTGATAGATAGGGGGGAAAAAAAAAAAAACAACCTAGAGCTATTCCAAAATGAAGGACATCAATGAGATATGTGAAATGAAAGCACTGTGTGTTTTCAAGGAGAATTTCAGACTAGAACAGAAAAGCCACTGAGACAGATAGCAAAATTTAAAATGTCTCTGTGAAATGAACAGCAGTGTTGTATCAGTGTTTATTTTCTGAATGGAAGAAACACACTGCGGTACCATAGAAAGCCTGGGGTGGGGTGTTGCTTGTTATCTTCTGGTGGTGGGGAGGGGGCGTTGATATGTACTGTAGTATTTAAGAGTGAAAGATGGGGAGGAGGAAAAAGAGAAAGAGATGGAGTAACTGGGAACTGGGATGTGCTTTAAAAATCACAGAAGGGCATGCAAGAGTTCTTTAGAGTGTTCTTCCAACTGCAGAATCAAAACGACTTCAGAATTTTAGATGGACAGTGTGGCACACACCTCTCCTCTCAGCTACTTGTGAAGCTGAATCAAGGATGACTGAGTCCACCACTTCAAGACCAGCCTGAGCAACACAGAAAAGTCTCGACTCAAAAACATGCCTGTGGCCGGGCGGTGGTGGCGCACGCCTTTAATCCCAGCACTCGGGAGGCAGAGGCAGGCAGATCTCTGTGAGTTCGAGGCCAGCCTGGGCTACCAAGTGAGTTCCAGGAAAGGCGCAAAGCTACACAGAGAAACCCTGTCTCGAAAAACCAAAAACAAACAAACAAACAAACAAACAAACAAACCATGCCTGTGTATGTATATACATCCACTGCTATCAGTTAACTATGGGAATTCCTATAGAAGCCTCCAAATAGTCTCCTGGCTTCTGCCATAGCCTTCAGGCAGGCTCTGTTCAATATAACAGCTAAAACAAAGCTATAAAAACAAAGGATTGGGATGGAGATGTAGTTCAATAATGTAACATACATGAAGCCCTGAGTCCAATCCCCAGTATCACATAAACCAGGTATGGCACATGCCTGTAATCCTCCTACTCAGGAGGCAAAAATAGAGGGATGGTAAGGAAATTTAAGGAACCTGTGAGTTGGCTCAGCTGGTAAGGTACAAACAAGCCAAGCAAGCCTAGTGACCTGGGTTCCATTCTCAGAACCCACATAAAGGTGAATGGAGAAATCCAACTCCACAAAGGTGTCCTCTTATCATCACACATATGTTACACACATATACACAACAATAACTAAGTAAATTTACTTATTTTAAATTAAGGTCAAGTGGAGCTGGAGAGATGCCTTAACAGTTAATGGCACTGGCTGCTCTTCCAAAAAAAACCTGGGTTCAAGTCCAGCCCCCACATGTTGGCTCACAACTATCTACAACTCCAGTTCCTGGGGATCTGACACCCTCTTCGGACTTCCACAGGCACTACACATGGACATGGTTGCACAGTCATACATGGGCAAAACATCCACACATATAAAATAACCTCAAAAGTTTTTTATTTAAAGTAAGCTCAAGGTCATCCTCAGCTACACAATGAATTGGAAGCCAGACTGAGCTACCTAAGACCCTCTCAAAAAAAAAAAAAAATGAAAACAAGCCGGGTGGCAGCACTTGGGAGATACAGGCAGGCGGATCTCTCCAGCCTGGTCTACAAAGAGAGTTCAAGAACGGCCAGGACTACACAGAGAAATCCTATCTCAAAAAGACCAATAATAATAATAATAATAATAATATAATCAAGACCTTGCTAAACCCATTGAACGGTTAGAGATGTAGCTCCATCAGTAGAGTGAAGCATGCACAAATCCTATAATCCCAGCACCTGGGAGGTAGAGGCAAGAGGATATAAGTTCAAGGTCATCCTCCACCCTTAGCTACATAGGCTATAAGATTCAGTTTAAAAAAAAAAAAAACTTTTAAAAAGGGATGTTGAAAACAAATATGGTTAACAATATATAAAGGCATCCCCAAAATATTATAACAGAACTGAAAAATCCCTATCACCTAGAGAAATTAGGGCTGTCAGTGTCTTACGATGATGCATATTCAAGTATTTGTGGTAGTGATGTGTAAACAACCATGGTGAAGCTCATAAAAGTATACAATTATGTATAGTATACACATAATTCTTGATAACGACAACCAACAACTATGCTACTAGTTTAGAATTTGCTACAGTCCACTTCTTATCCTTATTTTAATAGCATGTTCCCTCTACTTATAAAAAGTTTTACAGTAAAACAGTGAGCCATGTTACACTGGCAGACACATCATACGTCTTACGTCTACTGTGTCTTAATTGCATCATTTTCTCTTGTGTTTTATTTAATCTCAGATCATTTTGTTCACTGTGGCCATAAGAGCCATAGAGCGATAGGCCATAGTGTATGTGTGTGTTATATATGCACATATGTATCATACAATCTAAGTGTGAAGTGATCCACAATCCAGGTTTTGGAAGCACATGCCACACTATGATGGTCACACAGCACACTTCTCAAAATGTGTTCCTGTTATAAGTGACGGATGACCACAGTTAATGCAAGGTAAGAAGGAACTCTGTGGTCTGGCTGAGAACTATAAATAGTGTCGTGAATTCATTTTTTTTTTAATAAACATCCCTTGTTCTTAAGAAACACATGGTAAATACTTAGCAGTTTCATTCTTCATCATCTCTAGGTGATAGGGATTTTTCAGTTCTGTTATAATATTTTGGGGATGCCTTTATATATTGTTAACCATATTTGTTTTCAACATCCCTTTTTAAAAGTTTTTTTTTTTTAAACTGAATCTTATAGCCTATGTAGCTAAGGGTGGAGGATGACCTTGAACTTATATCCTCTTGCCTCTACCTCCATGGTGCATAAGAGAACTACAGGTATCAGTGTACTTACCGATCTTTCAACTTCTGTGGTTTAAAAAAGCTGAAGGTAGATGAATACACTTCTATACTTACAGACTACTTCAGAAGAATCCACGAGGAACAATTGGCACAAATCACTCTAGAGTATTAAAATCTACTCCCTATTCCTATGTCCCTTTCACCAATTTCACACTACCAATATTTAGACTTCCCTCAACAATGGCAGCTGTGATTTCAACCTTCTTAGCAAGCTTTTCCACTTCACCTCCCTCTACCCCAACCATTTACTTGTTTACTCCTCCACAGTGATCTCGCTTTTGACTTTATCTCGGCCTGATCAGAGTGTTATTATTTTCAATAAGGAGGAAAATGGGTCACAAGATGAGTCAGTAAGTAAAAGAGCTTTGCTGCCAAGCCTGATGTTCTGGGTTTGATCCCCAGGACTCACATGATGGAAGTAAAGAACCAACTCCCAAAGGTATTCTGACCTCCACACATGTGCCTTGGCATGTGGACCACCACCACCCTCCACACACAAGTAAATAAATAAATGTAAGCAAAAAAAGAGCTAAAAGAAGAAAAATTAGGGTCACTGTTGAACATGGACTTTTCAGAAATTTCTCTGTTTACAAAACAAAAAGGAGATGGGGAAGAGGAGCAGGAGAAATGTGGCAACAGCAAGAAGGGAAGTAACGTCTAAGGAGAGTTTGGCATTTTCTTTTTCCCCCTCTAAATAGGAGAAGTTAAGTAACTACATGTTTGTTTTCTAACAGATGGGAGAAATGCTATAAGCACCAGGAAGAATAGCTTGAGCAACACTTTTAATAAAGCATGAGATATCTGAAACACATCCCGAAGGCTGGACTCTATCCAGGAACAAGAAGCCATCTTCAGCATCTGCAAGGAGGGAAGGCAACCGTGCCGGTAGGGGAATGAGGCAGAGAGACTGGAAGTTCGGATGCAGAGAATGAAAGAGAAGGTGTCAGAGGCTGAAGAAAGAAGCTTTAGGGGACGATTATCAGTAACAAGACAGAGAATAGACTGGCCGAGCCTACTAAACTATCTAAGGATCCTAACGGGTAATGTTGGAGAAAGCAACAGTAAGTTAGTAGCTACATTTTCCAAGAAATGATGGAAAAATCAGAGATCTCTGCAACAGAAAGAGGTGGAAGATCGTATACCGTGACAAGGTAAGATTGACACCTAGATATTTAGTGTGGAGGAAAGAAGCATGCTCTAGAAATGACAGAGAAGGACAAAAAAGACACTGACTACATTCTGAGGTGCCGAGTGCAGAAGGCTTTCACCAGGACTTTGGGGGAAAACTGTGTCATCAAGGGAGTGTCACGCTTTGGTTAGTGCAAGAAAAGGAAGGGAAGCTTCAAAGAAGACACTAGAGACATGAGAGAAACCGCAGCAGCTTCTCATCTTAACACACATCTCTTAAGTGGCTTTAAAAAAAAGAAAGTGGGTTTTGTGCAATTCAAGCAAGAGGGAGAGAGGAAGAAAGAAGAGGGAAAGTTTAAGATTGCAAACTAGCCATGGAAAGATGCTCAACACCACGTAACATTAGCAAATTGCAAATTAAAACAAGGCACCACCACACACCGGTCAAAATGGCTAAACTCACTCGGCAGTGGTGGCGCACACCTTTAATCCCAGCACTTGGGAGGCAGAGCCACACAGCAAGATCCGGGACAGGCACCAAAACTACACAGAGAAACCCTGTCTCGAAAAACCAAAAAAAATAAATAAATAAACTCCAAAGTACTAGCAACAGCAAATTCCAGCAAATAGAAATATCCACTCATTGTTGGTAGAGACACAAAATGGTACAAGCCTGGCAGTTTCTTATAAGCCAAATTACAATATGATCCAGTAATTGAGCTCCTTAGTATCAGTCCAAATAATATGAAAACTTACATCAACACAAAACCCTGCACACAGATGTTTAGAACAGCTTCATGTCTAACTGCCAAAAATTAGAAATGACCAAGATATCAACATGTAAATAGATATAAAAACTATGTGCTCTAAACTGAATTATGTCCTCCAAAAATTCATGTTGAAATCCTAAACCCCGCAACGGCTACATCCAACACGGGGTCTTGAGGAGATTACTAAGGCGAAATGATGCTGTAAGGAGAGGATAACTCTCTTTCCTTCAACACCATGTGAGGACACAGCAAGAAGGCAGTCACCTACAAGCCAAGAAGAGGGCTAGCATCAAACCTGAACACGCTAGCATCCTCCACACCACAGAGGATACTGTAATGACAGATCAGTGTCATCAAACATTTGTCAAAACCCTTATATTTAGCACTGTTTGGTGCTAAAAAGAAATACACCATCAAAGCGCAAAAAGACACAGAGGAACTTCAAATGCATACTACTAAGTAAAGAAGTCAGTTTGAAAAGGTTCCATACTGCATGGTTAACTATACAGCGAAAGCAAAACTGTGGGGACAGTGAAAAGATCTATTGTGGGGTAGGAGACCATCAAGTGGAAGGAAGGAGGGATAAATGATGGAACACAGGGAGTGTTGAGAGAGTGACGCTTTCACCCTACTCTGTACAACCGTGTAATGATGGACCCATGGCATGACACTTGTCAAAACCCCTGTATTAAGGCTCATCCTTCACTTAATACTAATGTATCATCATCAAGCCGGGCATGGTGGCTATGCCTGTAATTCCAGTATTTGGGAAGCTGAGGCAAAGAGCACTACAAATTCAAGGCAAGCCTGGGTTACATCAGATGTTCCAGGCCAAGTCAGAGACCCTGTCTCAAACAAACTGATCAACACTGGTTTACCCATCTTAACAAAAATACCACACTAATTGCTTTAGTCTGCCGTCCATGGCTGTGATAAAACACCATGACCAAAAGCAACTTGAGGAGAAAAGGGTTGGTTTGGCTTACGTGTCCCATTCACTGTCTACGTGAAGGGAAGTCAGGGCAGGAACTCAAGGCAAGAACTGAGAAACAGGAACTGAAGCAGAAGCCATGGATGAATGCTGTTCCCCATGGCTTACTCAGCCTGCTTTCTTCTATGCCCAAAAGCACCTGCCCAGGGTTGGCACCACCCACAGCAGGCTAGGCTCTCCGACATCAATCATTAATCAAAAAATAAATAAATAACCCACAGACTTGCCGACAATCTGATGGGAGAATTTTCTCAATAGAGGTTCTCTCTTCCCAGATGATTCTAGCTCGTTTCAAATTAACAAACAAAAAAAACCCAACTAACCAGCATAGTAATGTAAGATGTTACCAGTAGAGGGAACTGTAGAGAGGAGAGGGGACTATATGGAATTACATGTACTATCTGTGCAATTACTCTAAAAATCTAAAGCTGTACTTTAAAAAAGATTAATAAGTAATACACTAAATATAATTGGGGAGCCAGAGGCAGGAGACTTATGAAAGCTGTAGGCCACCCTGGGCTATATAGCAAGACCTTGTCTCAAAAGATATAACAATAACAATAATGGGAGCCAGATATGGTACTGTATGCCTATAATCCCAGCATTTAGAAGGCTAAGACAGGAATATCAGAAGTTTCAGGCCAGCCTGAGCTACACAGTAAAACAATGTCTTTAAAAGATTCATTCTAAGTAAATAACTAAGTAACTTTCTCATTTTTTTTTTTTAACAAGAACCTTAAATCTAATCTCCTTTACTTTATGGGAACACAGTCATTCTCACTGATGTACACCACCTACGCCTGCCTCTTCACTATGGCAGAGCAGCTGCAACAGACCACAGGATAGTGATGCCCGAAATATCTGCTAGGTGGACCTTTTCAAAAAACATTTGCAGACGTCAGCTCTAAATTTCATTACTCACTTTTAGAAAATAAATAAATAGAAGCATGTCCCATCATACCCTGTGCTGAGATAACATCCTTCAAATTATTCAAGTTGTTAATCATAAGAAATACCAATTATAAAAGCTAATTTTTAAATTTTAACAGAGCAGCTGCTAAAATTTTTAAAACATCAGTACATCAGTAAAATAATCAAACATCCAAAACAGCAGCTCCCAAAGAATCCATTATTTTATTGAGAAACCCTAGTAGACAGTAGTGTCTAATGACTGCAAAATCTACCCTACCTACTGAACACCTAAGGAATAAAAGTACTCAACCGAGAGATGATTGTCAACACTCTGAAAAAGAAACCTAAAAGACAACGGGAAAAGGGCATATTCAAGGAGAAATAGGGCAGGACACCTGAGAACAGAGTCAGTCAACCGACTACAAAGGACTGAATGTTTTGTTGAAGAATCAAGTCTAGGAGTTAGGAAAATGTAGCTGAGAGTCAGAAAACAAGATAAACTAATGCTATCAGAAGTGCTTCGTGTTGGAGTTTAAAAAATGCCATGAAAATATAAGGGTCAAATGGTTGAGAAAATAAATCATAACCACCCAACATACTGAAGTAGACTTGTTTTAAAAGAGGAGGAGGAGGCAGCAGCATTAGGAAGAATCCATCCTTAAGGGGGAAAAAAATGAGGAAAATGCTACAGAATAGAAAAACCAGAGGCACAGACTTCAAAGTTAGACAGCCTAGTTCTAATCCTACTTTTAACCATTTAACACCTCCAAGACTCTGAGCACAAATTCTGTCAGCTCCAGTTTCAGCATCTAAAGGACACACTGGGCTATTGTGAACATAAATCACACATGTAGTGTGCTTAGCAGAAGAGGTGACAAAAATAAGGTCCTAAGCAAGTGGCTAATGTTACTATAACAAAATATTCAGCTGGAAAAATACACTGGAGAACGGACATCTAAAGCTTTTTCCATAAAGTCTTCGAAAATCTACTCAAGGATTAAAATAAATCTCTCATAGATTACAATTGTACAGCACATCTGCCACTGGAAAATTAAACTAGGATGTTCAACACATTCTAATTGAGAGTCCACTCATGTTGTGGTGGAATGCTGGTCTGGTCCAAGGAAAATAATACCCCAAAATTACAACGCTGAAGAACGGTGCAGTCTCACTACAGGATCCATTGAGGTACCTACGGAATTCCAAATTCATACTGGATCCCGTTAATATTCCGTCTTGTAATCAAGAGAGGAGTATCAGCTTCCTCTGTCATTCTCCATTTCATCCTTCCTGAACACCAAAACCAAGCAAGACAGACTTAACAAGAGATTTCAGAGCTATGTTTGGACAGCAGTCAGGATTACATCAGTTTGTAAGTGTTAGATCTAATCAGGGACATGGGTCAGGTGCCTGGGAGCTTTGCTTCTTTGCCAGTTTGGAGCTATGCCTTAAACCAATAGCGAAAAGGGAGGGATAAGGATTTTCTTCCGTGTATTTCAACCATATTTTCTCACACATGCCACGCGCACGTGCAGTGCACTCATACATGCGCGCGCGCACATACACACACACACACACACACACACACACACACACACACACACATACACACACACACACTCTCCCCACCCACAGCCCTCAGTCTGAGAAAATAGCTTGGAGCCTTCGGAGCAGCTACAGTCAGTCATCCTGCTGAGTTCTGGTCCCTCAAGATCACCTGGTATTTCCACCAGGAACGTACATTGAAAAACTACAGCACTTTCGATTAGAACATCACTTCGCTATCGCTGCGGCCAGGACAGGAGCCCAGTGGCTCTGCCAGTCTCTTCCACGACCCGCAATCGGTAGCCTCGCTCCCCTGGCAAGGTTCGTCCACACCTGTCACCGCCACCGGGCGGAAACCGGGAGGAAAAACCCCGCAGACGCGGCCCGAGCTAGCCCGGGTCCATTCGCAGATCCACTCACCCCAGTCTTCCTCTGGACCGCGAGGAAATCCCGGACTAAAAGGCGACTCCATGGTGCCGGCCACACCAGCCGGCTTCCCCGAAACAGACACCTCTCCCTCACAACTCGGATCGGTGAGTAATCCGAAACGGCGGCGGCCGGCGGACAAAATATGCTGAGCGCCGACGGACGGTGGCCGAGCGGAGGCAAACTATCTCAACGGCACACCGGCACTTGCAGCAAAAGCCAAGGAGACGTCAGCGGATAAGCCAAGTCGACCTGTGAGTAAATGTTTCCCTGTGGGTGATTTCAGCACTTTCTGTCCCGCTGTGGGGTGTTTTGTTGTTCTTATTTTTCTTTCTTTTTTTTTAAAGAAGGGCGGAGAGCACGCAGATTTAACTGCTTCAGCTAAAATTCGTTGATAATATTAATGAAAAGTCTCCTAAACAAAGTGGTTTGTTCTTTGATTGCTTAATGCTACGACGAAGATATCTCAGAACAAAATTAAAAATTGACAGCAAGTCTGATTCGGTATTTGTGAATACTTTTGCTGTAAAAGTTTTTCATGTACACAGTAAATAAAGACAAACATAAAGAAATTTTCACAGTTGTTAGAACTGCTTCTTTTCTGGCACAGAATCGGGGGGGGGGGGGGCGGGGGAGGGGACATTCTCACAAATTATACTTGTAGAAAGCCCACCTTCAAGCACATTTAAACAAAGAAAATATGTAAGATAAACTCTTCATGTCCACACTTGCCTCCTAAAGAATTTCTAAAACTCTCAATAGGTTGTCAATCTTGTATTACTAAAACTTCAAGATTCTAAATATTTTTAGAAGAAAACTAAATCATCATGAATTCCAACTGAAAATGTAAAGTGGGTTTGAAAAAATAGTTTCAAGAACGTACTTAGTATTGTGTCTTTTTCAGTTTTACTCGATTTCAGGGGCGGGTGACTTTCGAAACGAAACAGTGAATGAACGCGGATCCCTCTAGGACCGAGTAGAACTTTTCCCATGGTTACAAACAAAACAGAAATGCTTCCCAGAATCCTCCGAGCTCCTCGTGGCTGATGTTACTACCGATTGCGGAATGCAGGAAAGCTGGGAGGAGAGCCAGCTCAGCATTCGTGAAGTCCGGCCGGGGCGGAATGCAGGAAAGCTGGGAGGAGAGCCAGCTCAGCATTCGTGAAGTCCGGCCTGGGCGCACCCGCATAGACACGTGCAATGCACGCGCGCGCGCGCGCGCGCGCACACACACACACACACACACACACACACACACACACAGAGTTTTTAAGTCCCCATACAATAAATGTCAGATGTCAGTCCTTCCGTCGTTGGAATGATAAATTTTTTTATTTACCGTGAAATTTGTAACACTTCATTCTGGCGCTTCATATTCATTGACATACAAACTAAAATAAAATCGATTTTTCTCTGCCTACCAAACATCATAGTCTTTAAGAAAATCATGCTTGAACTTTCAGTTTTAACTTTTATAAAATTTAATTTTTTATCAAATTCTCTTATTCAAAAAGTCTGGCAATTATAATACAAATGTTTGGATGACTATCATCAGAAGTAAACAAATGTTAACATTTTTCGCTTAAATCTAAATTTTTCTCACAGTATATGAAATTTTAAATTTTATACAAAGGAAAGTTGAACTCTCTCCCCACTAAGCCACTACACACCCAACTTAATTTCCCTCTGTCCAAATAGATAATTCCAACCATGAATTTTGTTTTATTTTGTTTCGACAGGGTTTCTCTGTATAGACTTGGCTGTCCTAGAACTCGCCCTGTAGACCAGGCTAGTCTGGAATTCACAAAGATCCTCCTGCCTCTACCTCCCCGAGTGCTGAGATTAAAGGCGTGCACCACCAGGCTCTACCATGAATTTTATAGAAATCTTTTTAGTTCATTTTTACTTTTACCATGTTTAAATGTTTGTAAATATAGATGTTAAGTGTTGGGGGCGGGTAATTCACATAAATGTATAACACTATAATGTTCCCCCAAATCACTGTCACTACATATTACTCTTTGAGGCTCTCTCCATGTTTTAACTGCTATATTTCCTTGAATAGATGTAATGACAATTTTTTCTGTTTACCTAAATGAACACTTGGGTCTTTGAATTGTTTACTAGTACATGAAACATATTACCTGCAAGCATATCTTCCACATGTTTACTGGGTCACTTGCAAAATGAGCAGTTGACATCCTCACACCAACATATTCACCAACACTAGATATGATCAGACTTTTACAGTTTGTGTCACTCTGTGTTTGTGACTAGTTGACCTTTCTCTAGCAGTTCAGAAATGTTGTATTCCTTAATGTTTGTTAAACTATACATTGTTCTGTGAACTGTCCACTCTTTTATAAAGTGTGCTGTTAGGTTTCCTTTCTATGATGTGTCCATAGGTCTTTAAATAGCCTACTTTATTCATTTTACTGTTGCATGTGCTGTGAATATCTTCTCCTGGCTTAGCATTTGCCTTTATTTAGGGGGGATTGTGTAGTGAATTTGTCAGTCTTTTGTTAGGTCTGTACTGTAGCGATACATCATATACCCTAATAAACTTGCCTGGGGATCAGAGGACAAAATCGGCCACTAGATTAGACATAGAGGCTAGGCAGTGGTGGCACACACACTTAATCTTATCACTCAGGAGTCAGAGATCCCTGTGGATCTCTGTGAGTTCAAGGCCACACTGGAAACAGAGCCAGGCAGTGGTGGCACACACCTTTAACCCCAGTACTGGAAAGCACACACCCCATTAATCCCAGAAAGTTACAGCAGGGCAGAGAAAGGTACATAAGGTGTGAGGAAACAGGAACTAAAGCAGCAGTTCAGCTGAGACCCTTTCAGGTGAGGACTCAGAGGCTTTCAGTCTGAGGAAACAGGATCGTCTGAGGAGTTGGCGAGATAAGGTAGGCTGTGGTTTGCTCTGCTACTCAGATCTTTCAGCTTTCACCCCAATATCTGGCTCTGGGTGTTCTATTAATAAGACCTTTAAGATTCGAACAACACTCTGTCACTTGTATTTTAAGAAATACTTGCCTATCCTGAGGTCATTAAGGCTTTCCTCTTCAGAGTTTTTAGTTCTGTTTTTCATTCTTTCTCTGTTGTTTGGTATCTTAAGATATAGTAACACTATTGACTTTTGTACCACACTTCCCCTTGCTGAATTCCATTACTGTCATACTTTGTGTGCTTTTTAGGATTTCCCACTTAGAAAAACTTACATTGTGTACACAGTAACGCTTTAACACTGATTTTAACAAATGTAAGGCAATATGGTGAATCCCAGCCTCAGCCATTTGTCACTCCTGTTCCCTCTGTCCTCTTCCCAATGCCTTTTTCATTTTTTATAGGAGTGTCTTACAGCAAATCTCAGAGACAAAATGTTTCATCTATCTAAAACAAAGCCTGTTTTGAAAATACCATATATGCCTAGCAAAGTCAGTAATTCCTTAATAAAATCTAATATTCACCTGTTCCACATTCAATTTTCAGTCTTAAAAATACCTGTCTAGGGACTAGAGATGGCCCAGCAATAAGAGCACATCTTCTCACAGAGGACCCAGGTTCAGTTCCCAACACCCACATGGCAGCTCACAACCATCTATAACTCCAGTTCCAGGGGATCGGAAGCTTTCTTCTGTTGTGTGATATTTTGTTTGTGTTCTGACAAATAAAGCTTGCTTGGAGTCTGAGGGCAGAGCTAGCCACTAGTTAGCCATAGAGGTCTGCAGGTCTGTACAGAGAGGAGACAGGAAGTGGTAAGGTGGGGCCCAGAGAGGATCTCAGCCCCTTTTGGTCGGAAGAACCAGAGAGGTAGAACGCAACTGTGGCTGCTCCCCTGCTTCTCTGATCTTTCAAGTTTTTATCCCAATATCTGACTCCTGGTTTTTATTGATAAGATTAGATTTATGCATCACTCTTCCGTTTCAAGGGATCCTGCACACATTTGCACTCACGTACATATAAATATTAAAAATAAATTAAAATACCCGCCTAGAGTTGGCTTGTGAAAATGAAGGTACAAATAAGAGTAACACTGTGTTTAGCTCACATGGCAATCCCTTTTCTGTAGAAAGCTTTCTTGTCGGACTATCTTTGGGTCGCCAGCCCCCAAATAACGACATGGAGACTTATTAAAGTGTGGCCTTTAGTTTAGGCTTGTCCCCAACTAGCTCTTATAACTCAAATTACCATTTCTATTCATCTATATTCTGCCACACGGCTCAGTTACCTCTACTCTGTACTGTATGTCCCTGTACTGTTTGTCCGACTTCTTCAGAGTCTCACTGGCGCCTACCTGGCATAATCCCTGTGCCTAGATTCCTCCCCCTCTACCCCCGGAAATCTTGCCTATCCCTCCTGCCTAGCTATTAGCCATTCAGCTCTTTATTAAAAACCAATCACTATGACACATCTTCACACAGTGTAAACAAATATTCTGCAACACCTTCCCCCACTTCGTTTGGCACCATATGTTGAAGAAACAAGTCTTGTCCCAGAGAACTGCCTGCTTTTCAATTCTGCTGACTTTATCTTCAGAGTTATGTTTAACTTGTTCCTAAAGCTGCCAGTTTTACACAGAGGCTAGACTGGAGGGGTTTGCTTTTATTTTTGCCAGAATACTTCACATTTCTAAATTCAAACCTGGCCTCCAAATTCACTTTCACTATGAAAGTATGCTCATTAAGAGAATAAAACAATTTATTAGTCATGGATGTGTAACCTGGACATGTTAGTAGATTTTGGTTTGTACTCCAGTGGTAACCTACCAATAAATACTGGTTAAAAAGCCTAACTGGTGAAATTACACCTTAGTTATTTTGTGTCTCATCGGTATTATTAGATTTTAGTCAGATCAGCATTGCAGTATGACATCTTTAAGATATTTATTACCCTGAATAGTGAAACCAAACATTGGGATATAGAGATTAAAGAAGACTTTGATGTCAGTCTTGATGCTAGTTTGGATTCAACCACATCTGTGCTCACAGAGATAGTACCAGTTAAATTCAGTGGGTCACAAAAGAGAAACAAAAAGACATGAAAGTGAGAGGATATTTGGAGGGGTATTAAGGGTGGGAAGGGTGTTAAGAGTGAGATGTGTGATCAGAAAGCATTATATACATGAATAAAACTGTAAAAGAATGTTTTTGGTTTTGTCTTTTTAAATCACTGGAGAGGCCCAGATGTTGACTGTCATCTGTTGTAGGCACTTAGTCCAGGGTCAGCCACCAGTCAGTTGCCCACACCAGCCTCACCAAGCCCAACATGATAGCCAGGAGAACCAAAGTCTTGGCTGGTTCTCCAACCAACCTGACCCAGCAAGAGAAGTAGACACACTTAGGGTCATGCTGCCCAACAGCCCCGAAGCAGTGTGCACGCACCGTGGTTTTTCTGTTGTTTTGTGTGAGATTCCTGTAGCCAGGCTAGCCTATACTCCAACTCTCTACAAAGCTCAGAAAGACCTTTAACTCCTGATCCTCCTGCCTCCACCTCTAGAGTACTGGAATTACGGGCACACACCAGTACCCTTGGTGAACTTTACATACCTCGTTAGGTTTCCTAGCTATTCCTCACTGGTAAGCACAATTAGCTTTCAAAAAGATATTGCCCCTTCCAGCTGGAATGTATGTAGCCTGAAAGCAGGGGCCTGTCTGGTTTATTCACTGTATCACCTACAATAGTGCACACATGTTCTCAGTGTACATTACACGTTATACTGACAAATGTAAATTCAAATTCTCTGCCATATGCTATGGTGTAGGACGGCTAGATGGTAAGTTGAACCATATGAAATTGTGGCTATTCAACCATTTTTCACCTACAGAGGCACACTCATGGATTGACCAGGTTTTGAAAAGGCTGAGCAGATTTTATGAAAGACAGAAATGAAAAGAATTTCTTCTTGTTTAAGAAATAGTATATGCAATTTTCAAGAGGCTTCAGATCATATACAGAGGTCTTTCTCAAGAACCATCAGTAACACCCTTCCCAAACTAACTAGGCAGTTTAAAGAGGATTATTGTCCATGTTATTTTAAAAATTATTTCCATGTCAGTGTCTTTTCTGATTGTTTTGTTTTTGTTTTTGTTTTTGAGACAGTTTCTCTGTGTAACCCTGGCTGGCCTGGAACTTGCTCTTTAGACCAGACTGGCCTCTGTTGTGGGATAATCTTTTTGTTTACTGTAAAGATGTGTCTCTGCCTAAGATACCTTCTGATTGATTTAATAAAGAACTGAATGGCCAATAGCTAGACAGGAGAGAATAGGTGGGACTTCCAGGGAGAGAGAGGACTCTGGGAAGAAGAGAGGCATTGACACCAGCAAGACACAGAACAAGTCGAACATACAGAGAGGTAAAAGCCATGTGGCAGAGTGTAGATTAATAAAAACAGTTTGAGTAAGAGCTAGCTGGGAACAAGCCTAAACTAGAGGCCAAGCTTTCATTATTAATAAGTCTCTGTGTCATTATTTGTGGGCTGGCGGTCCCACAAAGGAAAGTCCAACTACAAGCCTCAAACTCAGAGATCCACCAGCCTCTGTCTCCCCAGTGCTGGGATTACAGGCGTGCACCACCACCGTCCTGTTCCATGTCAGTGTCTTATACAGACACAAATAAGTAAAAATGTCTTAAGGCCAAAGACTGTCCCTCTTTTAGCTAATTCTGATTTTATGTAAATGTTCAAATATCTCATTAAGTCTAGTTCTAATAATGAACAAATAAAATAAATTCTAGTTACTATAGGTAAAACTAAGCTAATCTGGCCATACATGGTGACACATACACCTTTAATCCTGGCATTTTCAGGAGGCAGAGGCAGTTGGATCTCTGTCTGGCCAGTCTGGACTACAGAGTGAGTTCCAGAACAGCCAGAGCTACATAGACACCCTGTCTCAAACACACACTCACTCTCTCTCTCTCTCTCTCTCTCTCTCCCCTTCCCTCTCACCCTTCTACCCGCCCCCCCCCCCCAGGGAGGGATTAACACAATTTACAAGGCTCAAAACGGTTACAAGATTCATGTAGCATGAATCTTAGGTGGTCTTATTAATAAAAACAAACCTGGGGCAGGTATTGGGGTGAACGCTGGAAGATCAGAGAAGAACAAGCCACAGCTACCTCACCTCGCCAATTCCTCAGCTGATCCTGTTTCCTCAGACTGGAATCCTGAGTCCTCATCCAGAATGGGTCTCAGCTGAACTGCTGCTCAAAGCCTGAAAGCTTAACCGGCCCAAAGCTTCTAGTTCCTGGTTTTCACACCGTATATACCTTTCTGCTTTCTGTCATCACTCCCTGGGATTAAAGGCGTGTGTCACCATGCCTGGCTGTTTCCAATGTGGCCTTGAACTCACAGAGATCCAAGCCTCCAGAAGGCTAGGATTAAAGGTGTGAGTGCCACCATTTTCTAGCCTCTGTATCTAGTGGCTGTTCTGTTCTCTGACCCCAGATAAGTTTATTAGGGTGCACAATATTTTGGGGAACACAATACCACCACTTATTCACAAGATTTAAAAGATTGAGCAAGAAGCTATAGGAATGCAGCTTTTGTGAGGTTACCCATGCTGGCTTTCTGGAAATGCAACTGCTCTGAGTTACCCACGCTCCTGTAAGTAACCCCAATAAATTCACTAGTTTACCAAGCTGGACTTCGGTGGAAGCATCTCTTTGGTCTGTGGTCAGTGCCCTACATAGGATGAATAGGTATGTCTTCACATCTCCCCAGGAGGAGTCACCAAAAGGCATATGTAGGTTTACTAATGTCCCTTAAATGAGACACAGGAATAATTTTCCAAAATAAAACAAATTAATCTGCTTTATATTTCTGAAAACCAAAGAATATCTACCTGGACACTGACAGTTTCAAGTGTTTACATACAATTTTATCCATCTAGACTTTAGTATCACATAACTAACATACTACAAAGCATAACTTTTAAAAATATAGGAGGTTCCAGATGTAGCTCAGAGGTAGAATGCTTTGCCTAGCATGCTTAAAGCATGAGCTAGATCCAAACAGCACAAAAGCTTTAAAACATGAAACACAACAAATTAAAATAAAAGATTTTAATAACAAATCGAATTTACATGATTAAAAGCCTGAACTGACCAGTGAGGTATTGCATATACATCATACACCATGTAGTAGTAAGCTACCCACACATATCTGCTACAGGAATTATCTTCGGACACTCCAAATGAAATTCTGACCTCTGTTAGGAAAGATAACCATCAAGGGAAGTACATTTCATCAGGTTTATTCCAAGCTGTGACCTAAGCTCATAGTTTCCGTGTTTGTGATCCCAGTGCTGGCAACGTTTTCATTTCATCCACTCTGTTCTTGTGTACTTGAAAAGCAGGGGTTATCCATCGACCACACGAACACTGTTCTCCATACCAGTTGAAGGAACCCAGCTTGGCACTGCATTTTGGGCAAAGAAGCTGAAAAAAGCAAAGGTGTCACTACATCCATTTTCTATTCATCCAGCAACTACCATTGGCAATATAAATTAATATAGGAGATCAATAAAATTAATATATAAAGTCTATAAAATAGCTAAGGCATGGTTCCCGTCATCAAAAAAAGTTGTTTTTTTTTTTTTTTGGTTGGTTGGTTGATTAGTTGGTTGGTTTTGGTTTTTCAAGACAGGGTTTCTCCGTGTAGCCCTGGCTGTCCTGGAACTCATTCTGTAGATTCTGAGATCCACCTGCTGCTGCCTCCCAAGTGCTCAGATTAAAGGTGTGTGCCACCACCACTGGGCTTATCAAGGAACTTGTAATCTGAGAGGCTACACTTACTCACACTTGGTCATAAACTACAGTTGCCACAGGAGAGGCCCTTTGTACTGAAACAGACAACCAGGAACCTCAGGCTCCAGGGAAAAAGCAAAGCTCAAAGCAACTAAGAATGTCTTTATCAAGGTCATGAATGAACACTTGGCTCCTAATCAATTTATAACAGGACTCCAAATTAGAACATCATGGAGAAGGATGGAAATGCATATTCAGGTTCTCATCTTCTATTACTAACTGGTATCAGTAGCATATACATCAAATACACTGATATTCCAGTAAGAGAGAAATCCAAAAGCACTCACCAAGTTAACTGCACGTTCTCTAATGTTAACAATAGCATATCATTTATGTTTAGTATACATGGTCTGAGTAGGGATTTTTATTTTAAATTGAGCTACAGAAGTCTGAACACAGAGCCAGCAAGACGGATTAGTATTTGCAAAGCAAGCCTGATGACCTAAGTTCGATTCCCAGAACCCATGTAAGGGTGGAAGGAAAGACCTGATACCACAAAGTTCTCCTGACCTCCATACATAGACCACGACACATGGACTCCTTTCCCAAATGAACGAAGAAGCAAGGTTTATTCAAGTCTGGACATAAAACTCAGAAACGGGAGAGAAAAAAAACCAATAAAACCAGGCATTATAGACGTATGTAATCCTAGATAGCTGGACCATGAGGAGCTTGAGGGGAACCTCAGCTACACAGCACATACAAAGACACTGTAGGTTACATAGTGAGCTTGAGAGCTCACTCTCGCCTCGCTCACACACACACACATTTCTCTACTGTCTTAAACTTCAATGTGACAAAATATAAGTTCAAGGTGGAAAAATCTATAATATTCAAAGAGCTCCTACACATCAAGAAAAAAAAGATATAAAACACTTTACAGAAAAAGAAACTATAAATGACTGGTGAGTCAGTTCTGTCACCTTGACACAAGCTAGAATTACCTGAGAAGAAGGAACCTCAGCTGTGGAACTGTCTCCACCACGCTGGCCTGTGGGCATGTCTGTGGGGGTGTTTTCTTGATTAATGATCGATGTGGAAGGGCCCAGCCCACTATGGGTGGTGCCCGCCCCCATAGGAGGGCCTGCTTTTATAAACATATATATATATATATATAAACTTATATAAACTAGGCCCATGGAGTAAACCATGGAGACCAAGCCAGTAAGCAGAATTCCTCCAGGGTCTCTGGTTCAGTTACTGCCTCCAGATTTCTACTCTGGCTTCCTAGAAAATGGATTGTATGCTGTAAGATGAAGTAAACCCTTTCCTCCCAAATTTGGTTTTGGTCATAGTGTTTATCACAGCAACACACACCCATCTAAGACAGCTGATAAATAAGTAAATACACTGATCTTCAAAAGTAATCAAAAAAAGTCAGAGACATTTTAGAATTAGCATTTCTTTACTCCACAAACATTTTATAGTATCATAAGGGAGACAGAGAAATGGGTACACAAATTCTCTTAGTGAGAAAAAATTCTGTATGGGTGTTATGAATATTAGCCTTAATGGAGTCCTTCAAAAAAAAAAAAACCAGAAACATGCACAAATGTGATTTAGAATGTTATTTGTTTGTTTATTTATTTAATGAGATGGTATCTCACTAGGTAGCCCTAGCTAGCCTGGATTTCTATGTAGACCAGACTCACCTTAAACTCACAGAAATCCATCTGGTTCTGCCCTGAATAAAAGGCATGCACCACCACACTCACTCATGATTTAGAATCTTCTACAAAAATGTCTTTACTTTGTGCCTGTGCACACTCATTTTATAGGTTAACTAAAGGCAAGCCAAAAGCACAAAAACCAAAATTGGATTTCTTTGAAATTAAAAACTCTACGACAAGTCATAATCCTAGGAATGGGAAGAGAGAGCCGGGTACAGCTGTGCATGCCTGTAATTCCAGCACTTGCAAGGTAGACACAGAAAGACCAGAGTTGGAGACCAGCCTGGGCTACATGGATCCCAGGAGGACAATGTTAGGTCTCAAACTCAGGACAAATGGCTAACAAAGGGGCCTTTAACATACCAGGGCAGACTCTGGCCACCAGCCTTCCTCAGTCCCTACTCACCAGTACCTGGGCTGGCATACCCAGCCCCCTCCCCTAACCCTCTCTAGCCCCTGAGCCTCACTTCCCTTCCCCAGTCTCTTGGCCTCTTGGTCCTTGGCTCCTCTCTCTTGCTCTCCCCCCAACTCCTACTCCTCTCGTGGCCCAGTTCAGTCTGCTGGCCTGGTTCAGTCTGGACCCTTCCAGATGCCTCTGGCTGTGCCCTCCTTCATATCTAGAAACTTTCTACTCCACCATACCTAGGAACAGTCATATCATTCAGACTGGGAGTTGGAGGCCACCCTGGGCTACATGAGATCCTGTCTCAAAAATAAAAACTAGCTTGGTAACACATACCTAAAATCCTAACATTCAAGAGGCTGAGAAAGGAGATCATGAGCTCAAGCCCAACCCAGACTACATAGCAAAACTGTGTTTCAAAGAACAAAATGAAACAAATAACAATAAAAATGCTGATTTCTTTTTTTGTAATCACTCAAAATAATTTGAGTGTAATTACAAAACAAACAAACAAACAAACAGCCAGGTGGCAGTGGCGCACACCTATAGTCCCAGCACTCGGGAAGCAGAGCCAAGGGGAATCTCTGTGAGTTCCAGGCCAGCCTGGTCTACAGAGCGAGATCCAGGACAGCCAGGGCTACACAGAGAAACCCTGTCTCGAAAAACCAAAAACAAACAAACAAAAAAACCTTTGTAACTAAAACTACAAATAAAACAAGTTTAAAGCAGCTCAATCTAAACATATGGATACCAATTTCCAGACAAAATAATAACTAATGTAAACTAAATTTCCTCATCAACGGATCGCAAGTACATCTGTAACTACTACTATATTCTCAAATGAGATAATACAGTAAAAGATTTCACAAAATATCTGCTGTACAAACTTTTATACATCCATACAACCTTTCAAATTCATTGAAATTATTACATGGGGTTGAGTTGTAGCTCATGTAAAATGTATAGGGCATGCAAGGGCCTGAATTAAATCCCTTGCAATAAAAAAAAATTGTTATGGAATACCTTCAGATTAGTATCAAATGTGCGTAAAGGCAAATGTGAGGGTCATTCTCTAATAGGGAATGAAAAGCATCCCGGAGCAAATGCATTAAATACAAAGATCAGAAACAGAAAATGGGTGCCACAAAGCTAAATGAGAAAAATAAGTTTTAAACCTAAATTTACCTTGATTTATCCCACTTTTTAATTCTGTGATATACCTAATTATTTTTAAAATGTTAGTCTTATATGTTTGAAAACATAAACTATAGTCTTAAAACAAATCTAACTTGGATGAGTGGTTCTCCATCAAATGTGGTTAATGAATTTGAATCAGCTAATTTTTAAAACCATTTTACTTGAATACTGGGACCACAGTTTTATGGTAGACTGCATTCTTACATGGCTGAGACCTTGAGGTTTATTTAAAAAGAAAGACTCTATTTCTGGTGACCTTACTCATACTCTAAAACGGTACAATTCTCAGAATCTTCAGAATGGAAACGATGATTAAAACACGTTTTATTATTTATTTATTTTTTATCCAGACAGTAAGATGGCACAACAGGTAAGGACGGTCTGGCCAAGCCTGATGACCTGCTTGCTCCTGGGACCCACATGGTGAACAGAGGAAACCCACTTCCACTAGTTGTTCTCTGACTTTCATGTGTGTGTATGACACCCCCAAACCCCCATAGGTACATTCACCCACATACAAAATAAAGAAAATGCAATACAGATATTAAAAACAAATAAAAATGTTTGTTGTTGCATTGTCTTGAGACAGTGTCTCATGAATGCCAGGATAGTCTCAAGCTCACTGTGTGCCCGACGTGACCTTAACTTTCGACCCTCCCGCCTTAACCTCCAGAGTGCTGGGATTTCATGTCTGGCTATGTGATGCTGGAGATGGAATCGAGGGCTTCATGGACACTAGACAAGCACTCTACCAACTGAGCCACATCCCAGCTCTAAAATACAGTTTAAAAGAGTAAAAAGGAACAGAATTTAGATGATACAATGAAACTGTAGAAAGAAAATAGTCTTCTCACCTGTCCATCCATTACTCCCAACAAAGTAGATTCCATCCACTGTACAGGTTCAATGAAGTAAGATGTACACTGAGCCTGACTCCCTGTGGTAAGTACCAAAGATGGCGTCGTTCTCTTGTGAGCAAAGGCTATTGGCCCACTTCCTTCATTATGATCCAAAATACTAGAACTTTTAAATAAAGATCGCCTGCAAAACCGCCAAAGACAAAAACATTAACGACTTCCAAAGGATGAAAACAAAGATGAAATGTACAGTATTTCTGACAAGCCAAAATTATACAACACTGAGTATGCTACTCAAATTTCAATAGCCCCTACAATCTGATCACTAAACTACATTCTTTCTGAGGCACGTTTGAATTTAAAATTTCCACAATATTCAATTAAACAAATCCTTCCTACAGAGGTAAGAAAATAAACCTTGAACTGCTTTGTCAATTACCAAGACAATTGGACACAAAATATTTTACCTGCACTTTCTACATTTGTAGAGAATGTCATCTTTTAATCCTTGTGAAACGGTAGTTGGGTCAACAGCAAAGAGTTCTTGAGGTAAATTCTGGAGTTCTACAAGGTAATTTAAATACAACCAACTGTCAATATCAACCTTCTAGAATTTCAGACACAATCCCAATGCCAAACTGAGCCTGTGCATGCTAAACTCAGAAACTGAAAACAAAGATCTCCGTGTTGAGAAATCAGGTAGAAAAGCAAAAAGCGCAGGCCTTCACTCTAAATGGGACTGCCTGATTTCAATGTCAGCCAGTTTTAAACCACGTGGGTTTTTACTAAACAAAGAAAAAAAAACAACAGTCTCTGCCTCCTAGGATTTCTTGAAAAGTAATATAATGCATTTAGTTGTCCAAGTAAATGACACCTCAGAAGAGTCCAAATGACATTAGTAATCACTGTTTACTCACCCGGATACTTCTCAGTAACCTTCTGCAAACGGTACTGCTTGTAAATTGCACTAGAGGTATCGACTTCGTATCCCATTGCCTCATACAATTTCAGTTGCCATTCAAACCCCTCATTCATCCTGCAACGAAAAGCAAGCGTGGGGTTCGGCTTTCTTTCAGTGAAACCTCAGGACAAAAGGAGAACTGGTAACAGCAGACGAGGAAGGCCCTAAGTTTGTCTAAGTGCAGGGACGTGCACCCACCCACCCACACACGTGCACTCCACACACACACCATACACAAACACACACAGACTTTACAGGGAAAGAAAGAAGTGTTACTGTGACGGGACTCACTTAGCTTCTGGCTTGACGGTCTGCAGGTTTTCATAGGCTTTTTCAAAGGTAAGCTGGTCAGTCTTCATTATAAAGGCAGTGACCACAGCGACACTCCGACTGACTCCTGCGTGGCTGAAAAAGAGACCTTCAAAATAAAACAGCAAATAGCAGCAATTAAAAACCAAGAGAAAGCCCAGCCCCTTGTTAACGGTAAAATGTAGGCCCACCTCACTTCTATCTTTTCCTTCCTCGTAGTCATGGCAATCTTCCTGTCTCAGCCTGCTAAGTGATGGGGTTACAGGTGTGCACCACTGTGCCCAGCTCTGTTCTACCTCCACTCAAACTAACCCACTGCCTCTTACATACTGCCAACATACAAAAGTAGTCATTGATTTCCCTGTCCCTTTTATAATTCTAAACAATATGGATGTATTAACTATTCAAAAATAACTACCTTAAAATTTTTCACCGTTGTCGTGGCTCCTTTGCTCTTCACTTCGAGTAGTTCCAGATCCGGTCCCATACTTCTATCACTATCTTCTGCCCTTACCTACGGCTTTACAACTACTGGCACACAGGAAGCGCCCAACAAAGCGTTCAAACCAGCCCAGCAGGACTACTCAGGAATCCCCACACCTACTAAGATTTTCCAGCCTTTCTTTTTGCTGCAGTATACCCTATCAATTTCCTGGACAAGGCCCAGGCATCCTTCACATCCTAATGTTCCCAGTCATCAACCACTCTCCCTCATCCCAAATAGAGCATTTTAAAAAAAAAAAATCTTGGAGCTGAGGGTTCAGCTCAGTAGAAGAGCACTTGCAAGTGCGGACCCCTGGATTTAATCCCAGCACCACTTCCAAAAAAGGAAATAAAAATAACCTGCTCTTCTGCAGTCTTGAGAACATCAACTGATAACCTCTCCTACCACTGAAGGAATGCATGGATTAGTGCTCAAAACAGACATCACAGTATACCGATTATTTCAAAGTAGCAGCAGATGGAGGCTGTATCTTCCTGTTTGCTTAAATTTGCTTCACCAAGGATGAAGAAAATTACTTCAGGTCCCTTCCCCGAGTTTTCATTAATTATATTCAAATAGCAGGGGGAAAAGACAAGTTTGTCAACACACCAAAGCAGACTGTCACGCACAGCCGTCTTCCATTTTGATCCAACTCAATATTCCAAAAAGAATCACTTATGATGACTGTCCCACAGGCTCAACAGATTTTGTATGTTTCTCCATGTCCACTGAAAACCCATTTACTATGCCTCTAAAATCTGCTGACATTCCTCTGCTGTCCCCTTCTCCCAATGAAAAGGGATATGTAATTCTGAATCAGATTGTGTTTTAACTTATTGTAGCTTTGTAGAAACGAACAACACAAAATTACCCTTCAGGTGGGCTTTGTTAGGGGAGAGAGCCTGGAGATCACCATCATCACTGAGGCATGATCCTGAGGCATGACTCGGCACTAAAGTGAGAGAGTGTTAGGAGAAATCTACATCATATCAGAGGCAGCAGATGCCAGCCTTGAAGGGAGAAAATGGGCCTTTAAGTCTGGGGAAGGAGCTCCATAGCCACTATATATAACAATGGGGTTCCCGAAAGAGAAAGAGACTACCAGTTTCAGAGAACAAGGGGAATTCTGTCTTTTGTAGGTTTTCATGGAGGGAGACAAGCTCCATAATATGTAGTGACCTATCCTGGCCTGGACTCAGAAGGCAGACGGGCACTACATAAAATAAAGTTATAATTCAACGTTATCTGGGGATGGGGCATACGGGGAGGGGGGGGGGTGACAACCTAGATTTGCTCACAGCTGCTAGTGGGAGAAAGACACCTATAAGCAATATAAGGTCACAACTCGAATTTTATCAACTTTCTGTCCCAGATTGCTGAAAAGGTGAGGGATGACTTGATTTCTGATAGAAAGTAACAGAGCCTGTGTGTGATCTCACAGGTTGGGCTTAGTGGCTAATCACACTTTGTGACGGCTCTGTGTACATAATTAAAAAAAAAAAAATGTAATGGCTACAGAACAAATCCAAGGTCCTTTGCTCTTAACACTGGTCTCTCCAGATCTGTCTATCATTTCTTCTGTTTCTCTTTCTCCCCACTCACCCCAGGGCAAGACAGAGAGACTAGAACCTCCACACCAATCTTAAACACAAAAACCAGAATTAAAGGCAAAGTAGTAGCACATGCATATAATACTAGCACTCAGGAGGCAGATGCAGGAGGATCCCAAGTTCAAGGATAGCCTAGCCAAGACAGCAAAACTTCATAGAAAGAAAGAGGAGGGGGAGGGAGGAAAGAAGGGGGAGAGAGGGAGCCGCCACTGTAACCTTTCTCCACCCTTCTATGTAAGAACTGGCCACAAAGACATTCTCTTAAGACTTGAGAGACACAGTACTAGAGTGTCTGACTAACCTGCAAGCAGGTCAAATCAATGATCTACTTAGTCTGATGTATCTTAAGGCCATCATTCCAGAAAGGGCCTTGCCCTATACCCCAGAGGGAGATGATCAATTCAGATCAGGTTGGGTTTCCCCTCTCACTCCACTGGTATTAGATCACACTTCCTTTTGTCCAATCACATTCCTATACGACTGTCCAGTATTAATTAATCCAAGCATTTTCCCTTGGTCTGTGAGTATCCGTTTCTCTAAACTCTCCCCTCACGTAAAACTTTGACTAAAAATTCTCAGGTGCGGTGTAGCACTAAAGGTGTGCAGCACTCTGGAAGCAGATGGCTTTGAAGCCGGCCTGGTCTACATAGCAAGCGAGTTCCAGGTCTGCCAGATCTGGAACTGTGTACAGTAAGACCTTGTCTCAAAAACAAAAAGTCTCATGTTTTTCTCTTGTTAACCACGGTGACTTTTAGGTCAAGGAAGAAAGGCATCACATATTTTCACCCCAATACATCTGGCCTGCACTACATTCACTTACAGAGCTGCTAAACCTTATGTGATGAACCCCAACTATAGACAGATGAGAGACGATAGATAGATAGATAGATAGATAGATAGATAGATAGATAGATAGACAGACAGACAGACAGACAGACAAGACACACAGACAGATGCTGCAAAATGAACCATGGACAGGATGCTGAAAATGAGAACACGGACCAGGGGCCGGTCTCCAGACCCTCTTCTTTGAGCGACATGCCCCAAGGATGAGGATGAGGAACGAGAGGGTCTCAGCTATGGCAGCCGGTTCCTCCCCTCCTGGGAGCTCTGCAGAAAGACGAGACTGGGTACGAGGCACTGCCCCCTGCCCCTTGCACTCACCAGTGCACCAACACCGCACGTCCCTCGGCTCGTGCCTGGCTGATGAAGGCCACGCAGCGATCCAGGTGGCTGAGCAGGTCGGTCTCGGGTCGGTCCAGCGCCGGCACGAAGAGGCTCCGGAGACCTTCGAACCCAGCCCCCGCCTGGAAACCCGGTTCCGAGTCGACCGTCAGCACGGCGGTGATGCCGGCCTCCAGCAGGTGGTCTGGTTCCGCCACCGCCGCCGCCCCACCCAGATACAGCCCTGGCCGCACTTCCACCGTGTGCCCGGCCGTGCTGGCGGCCGCAGTCTGCCGCTCGCCGCCATGGCTCAAGCCCGGCGCTTCCAACATGGCGGCGCCCGGGAGGCAGGCAGCCGCTGCCCCGCCACCGAGTCGCCGGCTAGAGCTAGAGCGGCTGTCTCCGCCGGCTTCCGCCTAACTCCAGCCCCTCAGCAGCGCCGTGGGAGGACCACGGCAATGGGGAAAATGACCGATGCTGCCCAAGGCGCTGTGCGGCTTGCTGAAGCGGTGCTAAGTAAGCGCCATTCAGAGCCGCTAAGCCGGGTGGAGCTCTGCGAGTTCGAGGCCAGCCTGGTTACAGAGTGAGCTCCAGGACAGGCACCAAAACTACACGGAGAAACCCCGTCTCGAAAAACAAAAACAAACAAACAGCAGCTTTCCACACAACCCTCCAAAGTTCAAAAGAGAAGATAAAATCTCCATCCGTCCATTGCTAGTGGGACTGTAAACTTGTATAGCCACTATGGAAATCAGTGAAGATGGGCATCAATCTACCTCTAGGTCTGGCAATACCACTCTTGGGCATTTACACAAAAGGAGCTTCATCCTACCACAGCGACACTTGCCCAACCACGTCCATTGATACTCTATTCACAATAGCTAGAAATTGGAAACGACCTAGATGTGCCTCAACAGAAGAACGGATAAAGAAAATGTGGTACATTTATTTATTTTCGAGACAAGGTTTCTCTGTGCAGTTTTGGTGCCTGTCCTGGATCTCTCTCTGTAGACCAGGCTGGCCTCGAACTCACAGAGATCCACCTGGCTCTGCTTCCCGAGTGCTGGGATCAAAGGCGTGAGCCACCGCTGCCCGGCTTTTATTTTATTTTATTTACATTTTTCTTTCTTTTTACCCTACAGGCCCTTTGTCTATATATTATGGTTTCTAGTTTAGTATTTTTATGGGATTGCTGAGTGTGCAAACAAATGAGACTTTGCGTCCATATCTGTTTCTTAGGTCTTTTCTTGAGTCTTTGCATTCTGTTTGTTTTGTCCTATTCCGATGTGTTAGTTTTTTTTAAATCTTATTATTTTTTTTATTATCATTCCTTAGAAGCCTGTTTTCTCTCTCTCTCTCTCTCTCTCTCTCTCTCTCTCTCTCTCTCTCTCTCTCTCTCTTTGGTTTTTCGAAACAGGGTTTCTCTGTGTAGTTTTGGTGCCTGTCCTGGATCTTGCTCTGTAGCCCAGGCTGGCCTCGAACTCACAGAGATCCGCCTGCCTCTGCCTCCCGAGTGCTGGGATTAAAGGTGTGTGCCACCACCACTGGGCTGCCTGTTTATTTTCTAAAAAGAAACAGAAAGGGGTTGGACCCAGATGGGAGAGAAAATGGGGAGAAACTGGGAGGAGTAGAGAGAGGGGAAACCACAATCAGGAGATATTATGTGAGAGAAAAAAATCTATTCTTAATAAAAGGAAAAAATATAATATCAATAGAAAAAAAGAAAAGAAAGTTCCCAGGTATAGGGTAAAAGGGCCAAGGAAAGAACACCCTGACTTGACCTGAGACCAGGGCAAAGGAAATACACCCTGACCCTGACTTGACCTGAGACCAGGGCAAAGGAAATACACCCTGACCCTGACTTGACCCCAAGACCAGGGCAAAGGAAATACACCCTGACCTTGACTTGACCCTGAGACCAGGGTCAAGAAAGAACACCCTGACCCTGACTTGATCCCAAGCCAAAGACTAGGGCCAAGCAATCGGAGCTTGCCCTCGAGTCTGACCGCGGAATCCCACCAATACCTGAGCTTGCCCTAGAGTCTGACCACAGAATCCCACCAATTCCGGGCCACCTTGGAAAGTTCCACCTCCCAAGAAACTCTATATAAACTCTACCTTCTGTTCAGTTCCCTGCTGTTTCTCTCCCAAGCAGAGGCAGCCACCCTCCTGGATTTTTCCCTCCTAATAAATCTCTTGTGTGAGGTTTGCTGGGCAGTGTGACTTCGTGGTATTCCTTGGCTTCCAGTTGCCAGGATATCTTTCCCTTCAAAGCTGCAACACTTACACCAGGTTTCTCAGATTTTAATGTTAATCAGGCAGTGTTAAACCTGAAAATCTATGAGAAAGACCAAGTCCACAACTGTCCAATTACTCAACTCTATTCTAGGAACCAAAGGTCAGGACGTCCTAACGAACTTATCTCAGCTTCTGTTAAACTGCATGTTTGTGCGGAACCCCCACCCCCACTTCCACCCCAGCTAACTGCTTATCTCAGCTTCTGTTAAAACTGCTTATTCCTGCAGCTGCTGAGCAAGATGCCAAGACATGATTTCTTCCTTCAGAAACCCTGTGTTCTGGACATTCTGGACCACACCTAGGTCCCTGAATGCCTGGGTGCGATCCCAGCCGGCTGGAATAAAGACTTTCAGTTG